>NC_044039.1:107094085-107396238 GCF_901765095.1 Microcaecilia unicolor
TTGTAATTTAAGAGTATAAATTTAGGAACATAAATTTTAGGAGCATAACCTTTATAGAATAGGCCCTATGCTCCTAAAATTTATGCTCCTAATATATAAATATAATTTACGCTCCTAAATTACAAGCATAATCTATTTTGGAGCATAGATGATGCTTGTAATGTAGGAGCATAATTATGATAATAAATTTAGGAGCATAAATTTTAAGAGTCTAAATTTAGGAGCATAACCTATATAGAATAAGTCCCTAACTGGCTAGGGCCCTGTTTACTAAGCTGCTCTAGAGGCACGTTAGCGTTTTTAGCATGTGCTAAGCATTAGCATGGGCTAACTGTGTAGATGCCCATAAACATAGTAAACATAGTAGATGATGGCAGAAAAAGACCTGCACTGTCCATCCAGTCTGCCCAAGAAGATAAATTCATATGTGCTACTTTTTTATTTGTACTGTCCTCTTCAGTGCACAGACCGTATAAGTCTGGCCAGCCCTATCCCTGCCTCCCAACCACCAACCCCGCCTCCCAACCACCAGCACTGTGGCACAGACCCTATAAGTCTGCCCAGCACTATCCCTGCCTCCCACCACCAGCTCTGGCACAGACCGTATAAGTCTGCCCAACACTATCCCTGCCTCCCACCACCGGCTCTGGCACAGACCGTATAAGTCTGCCCAGCACTATCCCCACCGCCCAACCACCAGCCCCGGCACAGACCGTATAAGTCTGCCCAGCACTAGTCCCACCTCCCAACCACCAGCCCCAGCACAGACCGTATAAGTCTGCCCAGCACTAGCCCCACCTCCCAACCACCAGCTCTGCCACCCATTCTAGGCTAAGCTCCTGAGGATCCCTTCCTTCTGCACAGGATTCCTTTATGTTTATCCCACGCATGTTTGAATTCCGTTACCGTTTTCATCTCCACCACCTCCCGCGGGAGGGCATTCCAAGCATCCACCACCCTCTCCATGAAAAAATACCTCCTGACATTCTTCTTGAGTCTGCCCCCCTTCAATCTCATTTCATACCCTCTCGTTCTACCGCCTTCCCATCTCCGGAAAAGGTTTGTTTGCGGATTAATACCTTTCAAATATTTGAACGTCTGTATCATATCACCCCTGTTTCTTCTTTCCTCCAGGGTATACATGTTTAGGTCCGCAAGTCTCTCATCATACGTCTTGTAACGCAAATCCCATTCCATCCTCGTAGCTTTTCTTCACACCGCTTCAATTCTTTTTACATCCTTAGCAAGATACGGCCTCCAAAACTGAACACAATACTCCAGGTGGGGCCTCACCAACGACTTGTACAGGGGCATCCTATGGGTGTCTACATGGTTAGCGTATGCTAATTTTTAGCAGGTACTAAAAACATTAGTGTACCTTGGTAAACAGGGCCCAAAGTTAGGACAGAAAAGGCTGTCCTAACTTACGCAGTGAAGTTAAGCAGGTTTCAGTCTGAATATCGATTGGCACTCAGGTAGCTTCCAGATGACTGCTGAGATCTGGATGTTCAATGCCGGGAACCATGCATGCCCCGGCATTGAACATCCAGGGTCAGTTCAGCTCGCAGCTGTGAGTGGCTCAGACAGTGCTTACCATCATGGGCTGAATAATAGCTGGATGATTTTTTGAAACTTTATTCTTAATAATTGTTTTGGAATTTAACATAAATCTCCAAAAATGTTAGTAAAAATACACATGATTTTGGGCCGTTTACTAAGCCGCACTGTTGGTGCACTAACGTTTTAGTGCACGCTAATGATAGAGACACCCATTATATTACTATGGGTGTCTCTAGCATTAGCGAGCGCTAAAATATTTAGAAAACAGGGCCCTTTATGTGTTAATCGTCATAATGGTTCTATGCATAAAAACTATGCATAGACCAGGAGGCTGGATTTGGAGTGGATTGGAAGCAGACACCAAAGTCAAATGTAGAGCACCAAAATGTATCTGCTCTATATATAATGTATACATAAGTAAGGCCAATAAAAAAGCAGACCTGACTTATGCATGTAAGTGTCACCATAATCACCACTAATGCGTGTATTCAAGTGCAGAACAAAAGCACTGTTGTTGTTGCTTAACTTTATGTGATGTGCAGTTTCTTTCAATATCAAGCCCACAGAGGACAACATAAAATTCTGAATAAAAAAATAAATAAAGTCAAGGTAAAAATGTAAAAACGTAAGTCATAATTGAGGTAGTCCTATAAACTAGACACTGAGGAGTGCTTTTACTAAGGTGCGCTGAAAAATGGCCTGAGGTAGTGTAGGCGCATGTTTTGGATGCGCGCAGATCCATTTTTCAGTGCGCCAGCAAAAAATGCCTTTTTTAAATTTTTGCCAAAAATGGACGTGCGACAAAATAAAAATTGGTGCGCGTCCATTTTGGGTTTGAGACCTTGCCGTCAGCCATTGATTTAGTGGTAAGGTCTCATGCATTAGCCAGGCGGTAATAACCTACATGCGCCAAATGCCACTTGGTATTGTAAGCAGGGTTTTGTATTCCATTTTTGGGCCCCTTGGAAGGTAGGTGGCTATGGAATTCAGTATCTGTTCACATACCGGATGCAGTGACTGAGGCTAAAATTACCAAGGAGCTTGGCTGGGACTTGTTGTTGGACCTTTTGCTGACCCGCTGTTTCCTGAAATGGTGTCTCACCGCTGGCAGTAATTCCAAAAAGGGAGACTGGGTTAATTCTGAAACTTTCTGCACCTGAGGAGGAGTCAGTGACCAGCTTTCTGTCTAGGGAATTGTGCTCAGTTAAGTACTCATCTTATGACTCAGCAGTGGATCTGGTAAAGTACATGGGTCAGGGTGCTCTCATTGCCAAAGCGAATATTGAATCCGCTTTTAGGCTTCTTCCAATCTATCTAGATAGTTTTCCTCTGCTGGTTTTTAGGGTTTGGGGACACTTTTATTTTGATACCTAATGGGTTGTTCCATTTTGTGTGCTTATTTCAAAATGTTTAGTTCCTTTTTGCACTGGACTACGGCAATCTGTTGGGTCAGGTTGTTGCGCTGCATTATTTGGATGATTTTTTTGTTTGTGGGTCGAACTGAATCTGGGGATTGTGGGCTCAGCCTCAGGGCCATTTTGGAGCTGATGGAATCGTTGGGGATTTCCATTGAACCAACAAAGATGGAGGGCCCATCAATTATCCTGTGTTTTTTGTGGATTGAATTGAACTTGGTTGGTTGGATGTCTCACTTGCTGATGGAGAAAATTCATTCATTGGCAGTACAGTACATTATGAGTTCTTGCAAGGTCAAGCTGCAATCAATGCAGTCTTTGATTGGTAGCTTAAATTTTGCTACCAATGCCATTCTGATGGGTCGTGATTTTGAATGGAATTTGTCCGTTTCTCTTAGAGGGGTGTGAAAGCCAACATGTTTTATTCGAGTTATGAAGCCTATGCAGGAGGATCTCCACTTGTGGGCCACTTTTTTAGAATATTTTAATGGCATCATGTACTGGCAGCAGGATGCAGTTAACTTGGATGAGCTTGAGTAGTTTACTGATGACGCTGGTGGTGATGGTTTGGGGGTGTACTTTTGTGGCAAGTGGGTTGCAGTGCCTTGCCCGGTGGAATGGCGAACAGGAGGCCTGATTAACAGTATTATGTTCTTGGAGTTATTCTCTTTAGTGGTGACATTGAAGGTATAGGGGGAGAAGTATAGGGATTGGTGCTTGGTCTTTCTTTTTGATAATCTCAGGTTGGTGGAGTTTATAACCACCATTCTGCCAAATTCCCCTAGGTATCTGATTTGCTGTGGGTATTTGTCTTGGCTTGTTTGCAGCTAAACATTACAGCGAGTGCAAGGCATATTCCAGGTGCCAGTAATCTAATTGCTGATGCCTTGTCTTGTTCCAAGTGGTCAGTGTTCAGAACTCTAGCTCCAAGAACGACATCGGATTGCATTCTGATTCCCAGGCACCTGTGGACGCTGGGGGCGGTGAAGCATAGCAGTTGCTGCAACACTCAATAGCACCTGGGATGTGGGTGTCTTACCAACATGGATGGAAAAATGTGGGATACTACCTGAATCAGCGGGGATGGAGTGGGGGTAGGGCATCGGACTCTCTGTTACTTGATTTTATTCTCACAGCTAAGGGATAGGACAGGTCTCATTTGGCGGTGGTTGCTGATCTGATGGGGTTTTTCTTTTTTCAGAAGATGTAGGGATGGGTAATCCAGTGGGTAGTTTTCTCATTAATTGAACTTTAGTGGGGTGGGCAAATGGGGAGGGGCCATCGGTCGATATGTGTCAGCCAATTACCCATGATGTTTTACAGGCTTTATGGCATGTGTTGGAAACATGCTGCTTTTCTTTATACAAAGCATACTGGTGATCAGTTCAGTGTGGGTGGTAAGAAGAGTCAGGTCTTCTTTGGGAGCATGTATATATTGAGGGGGATGTTTTGTTCATTTGGGTTGGGTGGTCCAAGATGGACCAGAAGGGGAAGGGGAAGCTGTTGTGGCCATCCTATGGTGGATCAATGGAGGCTAGTTTTGATGTGTTAATTGCAGGTCTAACTAACTGTGGCTCAAAGGGGTTCCCTCAGCCCATGTGCAATGTGCAATCATTTTTGGAATTACGACCTGCGGGGGGCACTTATTTTTTGGTGCACAATGATTTATCCCCGCTGACTCGGTTCTAGTTTGTGGCCTTAGCCCCCTGGAATATGGGTCCCATTCTTTTCAGATCAGGGTGGCGACAGACACAGCTACTGGAAAAAGGGGGGAGAGGAAATTGATAATTCTGTTTTCTTTCTTATAGATCCACTGGTAAATGAGGCCCATTTCTGGCACAAATAAAATGGGCGCTAGCAAGGTTTTTGTCAAAGTGTGTATGTTTGAGATTGTCTGTGAGACGACTGTGTGTGTGAGAGAGAGAGTGAATGTGTTTGTGACAGAGTGAGAGTGCTGGGTGCGAGTGTGTGTGTGTGCTCTGTCCCCTGGCCCCCCTGCAGCCATCCAGCGATTATCCTTTTTTCTTGCCCCCCCCTGTATCCACCCAGGGATGCTCTGTCCCCTGCCCCCCCTTCCGCCACCCAGTGAGTCTCCTGTGTCCCCTTCTCCCCCTCCAGCCACCCAGTGATTCTCCTCTCTCCCCGGCTCTCCCCTCCAGCCACCCAGCGATTGTCATCCATCCCCTGCCCCCCCTCCAGCCACCCACCGATTGTGCTCTCTCCCCTGCCCCCTCCAGCCACCCACCGATTGTCCTCTCTCCCCTGCCCCCCCTCGAGACAGCCAGTGATTCTAGTTTTCCCTGTGGCCCCCCTCCAGCCACCCAGCAATTCTCCATTTTCCCTTGCCCCCACCGATGCTCTTCTCTCCCTGGGCCGTGCCCCCCCTTCCAGGCAGCCGGCAAATCTCCTGTCTCCCGTGCCCCATCGATTCGCCGCTGTGCACCCGCCCTCCCACCTGTGGTTGGTGAGCTGTTGCGTGTGACGTGCGTAGGGTGAGCGATGTGATTCGGTGAGTGTCATTGCTCCGTCCTCGACGTCATCACATTGTGACGTGAGGGCATGGCAGACACTCATGGGCAAACTTCGATCTACACAACTACTACTTCCGGCTGCAGGGCTGCAGGCTTCCGGCTTCATTAGAACGTTGGAGGTACGTTTTATATAGAGAGATATGTTGGGGGTGATGGACGACAGGTGGTATGGGTTTGGGGCCATTTGTTTGTGTTCTGGGCATTTTAATGAGCCCTTGTTTGGCTTTATGGACCTCACTTGGCTTTGGAAGCTGCTGGAGTAGTGGTTGTCTAGATAGGTATTAGTGGGAAGCACTGGGACCGGTTCCTGTCAGAGTTGTGTTTTCACATGGTGGGCAATTGGTCTCTGCATGTGTTCCTTGTCCATCTGGATGGGAGTGATTTGGGTAACATCACGGGTCAGCACTTATAGAATGGGGGTGAGAAAAGATCTTTCTTCCTTGTGGGACTGATTTCTTCACATAGTTATTAGTTGATCAGATATTATTCCTCAACTGAAGTTTGTGAGAGAACCATGGTGGTCTTTGGGGGTGAAGAAAATTACTAAGCAGATTGGTCGTTGGGTGACTGACCAAGGTGGTTTTCAGGTTAGTCATGATTGGCTAGGGGGGAGGAGGTAGAAGGCCTTTTTCAAGGAGACGGTAAAGCATTGAAAGGGCAAGGTGGGCAGGGTAAGCAACTGTACTGGGACTGAGGCTGACTGTTTGTTCTGACCCAGCTGGGTGGATCTATGCCCTGAGGTGGGCTGGAAGTTGACTTCAAAATGGTGTTGAAATTAAAGATTGCCCCTTAGACTTATTGGCTCGGGTTAGGAATTGTTTATTGTATAAATAAAGCTACAGCCAAATTGAACCCCAATGGTGCTGTCTCTGATGTGTTTATTTGATACTTGGTATAGGGGTGTTTGGAGGTTTTGAGGGGAATGTGGTATGTGTGTGTGTGGGGGGGGGGGAATTGGTGTAGATCAGGAGCTATACTGAGTATCTTTGCTAGTAAATTAGTTATGATAAGAAATGATTCTGTTACAACCAGTTATAGTTGCTTTTCACAAGTTTATGCCAGTTAAGTGTAGACTCAAGTGAAATTTAATAACCTTTGTAAGAGGTTAAGCGTATCTTGCTGCACCTCGCGCCTGGAATAAACTTCTCGAGCCTATATGTCTAGCCCCCTCTTTGGCCGTTTTCAAGTCTAAACTTAAAGCCCACCTCTTCACCACTGCTTTTGACTCCTAACCACTGCTCACCTGTCCTGTCCTTTTCCTCACCTCTTTATTCCCTTGCCCTTAATTGTTCTGTCTGTCTGCCTGTCTTTCTAGATTGTAAGCTCTTTGAGCAGGGACAGTCTTTTGTGTATGGTGTACAGCGCTGCGTATGCCTTGTAGCGCTATAGAAATGATAAGTAGTAGTAGTAGTGTGCATGTAAACAATGTCACTATTGCCTTCTGTGAGCAAAATCAGGCAGAAGGAGTAAGCATTACTCATGCATGTGAAGAATTGTAAAAAATAAAATGCTGATGTACTGTAATCATGCATAGCTAATATTACCTGAAAAGCAGCATTCCATATATGAACCTCCATGCCATATATGTCTATGATTTCCTGTAAGATGAGTAGTAAATAGTATCTTTTATTTTCTTTCTTTCTTTCTTTTCTTTATTTATTTTTGTATATAAATGCTGTTTTTTGGACTAATACTTTCAACGAAGTTGTGATTCCCTGTTCCCAGCGCTGATGAATAAAACCTTTCTGTAGAACCTTATCTCTGCCTGGAAGTTAGATATCTCTGACAGTCTTTATCATAAAAAATTAGTGGGAACTCATAATTCTGCGACCAAAATTTTGAAGGACCTATGAAAAAGATGCTCATCTACCTGGACAGGTTTGCAAGACCATTTCTAAACATTTGGGGATGTATTTATCAATTATCAGCTTTCCAGACTGTCTACAAATGGAAAAAGATGAAGACTACAGTGAATCAACCCAGAAGCAGTTATCCTGCCAAGGTTATTCCAACAGCAAACTGGAAAATCATCCATAAGTCCCTGATTACCACCTAAAATCTGCAAGCCTCTCTTGCTGTAGCTGATGTGAAGATTCCTACATCAACCATGAGAAAAAATGAATGCGAACAGTGTTCATGAGAGGAGAACTGGGAAGAACCCATTGCTCTCTAGAAGGAACATCAGTGCCCATCTCAGGTTTACCAAAGAGCATCTGAATTTGTTTTTATTTGTTTAGATTTGTCTCATGCCTTTTCCAGTTGTAGCTCAAGGCAGGTTACATTCAGGTACAATAGATATTTTCCTGTGCCTGGAGGACTCACAATCTATGCCTGAGGCAATGAAGTGTTAAATGACTTGCTGTAAATCATAAGGAGTCACAATGGGATTTGGTTCCCTGGTTCTTCACCTGCTGCTCTAATCATTAGGCTACTCCTCTTCAGGGGACTCCTGGAATAATGTTTTCATGGACAGATAAGACAAAAATTGAACTTTTCAGTCAAAATAAATATTTTGTTTGGTGAAAAACAAACACCGCTTTCCAATGTAAGAACTTCATATCCATTGCCAAGTATGGAGGTGACGATATCATAGTATGGGACTGTTTTGTGATGTCATCAGTTCAACCATGAAATCTAGTTTATATTAGAAAATTCTACAGAGTTACGTGGTAACATACGTGGTAACATAGTAGATGACAGCAGAAAAAGACCTGTACGGTCCATCCAGTCTGCCCAACAAGATAAACTCATATGTGCTACTTTATATGTATACCTTACCTTGATTTGTATCTGCCATTTTCAGGGCACAGACCATAGAAGTCTGCCCAGCACTAGTCCTGCCTCCTAACCACTAGCCCCGCCTCCCAACCACCGGCATTGCCACCCAATCTCTGCTAAGCTTCTGAGGATCCATTCTACTACTACTACTACTACTATTTAGCATTTCTATAGCGCTACAAGGCGTACGCAGCGCTGCACAAACATAGAAGAAAGACAGTCCCTGCTCAATTAATATGAATGGGAAGGAAGAGAGGAGGGTAGGTGGAGGCAAGTGGTTACAAGTGTTACGAGTCAAAAGCAATGTTAAAGAGGTGGGCTTTCAGTCTAGATTTAAAGGTGGCCAAGGATGGGGCAAGACGTAGGGGCTCAGGAATAGGATTCCTTTATGTTTATCCCACGCATTTTTGAATTCCGTTACCGTTTTCATCTCCATAACCTCCCTCAGGAGGGCATTCCAAGCATCCACCACTCTCTCCGTGAAAAAATACTTCCTGACATTTTTCTTGAGTCTGCCCCCCTTCAACCTCATTTCATGTCCTCTAGTTCTACCGCCTTCCCATCTCCGGAAAAGGTTTGTTTGCAGATTAATACCTTTCAAATATATATATATATTTTGTTACATTTGTACCCCGCGCTTTCCCACTCATGGCAGGCTCAACATGGCTTACAACGTCTGCATCATATCACCCCTGTTTCTCCTTTCCTCCAGGGTATACATGTTGAATATAAGTCAACCTGAAAAGACAGGAAAAAAACATAAAATGGCAGGTTTCTTTCCACTGTCTTTACATTCAGCTTAAGTACATAAGTGCATAATAAGTACATAAGTTATGTTAGGCACCTGTCTGTGAGCTGAAGCTGAGTTGAAAGTGGAACATGCAGCAAGATGATAAGCTTAAACATTCTAGTAAATCATAAATCTAGTACAAATAACTGAAGAAGAGATGTGGGATCAAATTCAGCAGCACAGCTGCCATGTACCTGCAAAGGTATAGTTTGTAGGTTTAAAGTTATATGGATAATACTGCTGAACATACATATGTCAACTTTGATAGTCCTTGCATAGCTTTAAATGGTTAAGCTAAACAGTTAAGTTAGACCTGCAATTAACACATCAAAACTAGCCTGTCCTCACTCCGTACCAAGCTATGGCTCTTTTCTGGAGTGATCTCTTTGGCTGTTTTGTGAACAAAGTTGTAGGGATACATGTTCTTTTGACAGATATAAATCCTGAAATATTGTTAAGTTTCAGCTAGTTTTCCCAGTGTTAATAACTATCAGGCACCAGTCAGTCTTAAACATGTGACCTTCAGGTTGGAAGGCAGCTGCTTTCCAAGAAGAGGTATTCCACCTCTTGAGAGTCTGCTATAGCCAGCCCATGCTTGGCCCTGTCCTTTATTTCTGGTAATCTTAGTTCCTGTTTCCTGATTGGCTTTCTGCTCTCAGTAATCTTTATGTACTCTTTTGTGCTGGTTGTATTTCATGGAGGCACAATAGTATTAAGACTTAACTTGACCAACTCTTACTTCTTCTCTTGTTCTAGTCTAGTATTCAAGCCTCAGGAGTTCCAGCTAGGGACTCTGTGAGAGAACGAACCAGTCCAGAAGTTTTTGAGATGTTTTTGATTTATGTTATTATTCTGATGTATGATTGTTGCTCAAGCTGATTGTTTTTATTTTATTGTTTTCTCTAGAAAGAAAGATTTGTCTGTCTTCTTTTCTATTTTTAAACGGAGATCCTAATTAATTTAATTTATGTTAATTTTATTGTAATATTTGCTATGTGAACTGTTCTGATTTGCTATGCAATAAGTGATGGTATAGTAAAATAAATAAACGATAAAAAAAACTAAGAGGACTCAGCTAAATTTGAGTCTAACTGAAAAGGATAGTTTTCTTTCCCTTGTTATTAAATTTCAGATGCTTTCCAGTGTTAATAGCTATTTAGGCAAAAGCCAGTCTTGAACTTGAAAATCTTAGGTTAGGAGACAATTGTCTTCCAGAAAGAGCAAGTCTGCCTTTTAAGAGCACATTGTAGTCAGCCCGTTCCCAGCTTTGTTTTATATATCTGTGACTGAATGAACCAACCAAAGTAAAGGCAGTGAATGAAAATATGCCTCTCAGTGACCTAAATAAAAAAAAGCTGATAGAAGAACTTAGCTAAATATAAGTCAACCTGAATGTACAGGAAAAAAACATAAAATGGCAGGTTTCTTTCCACTATCTTTACAGTCAGCTTAAGTACATAAGTATATAATAAGTACATAAATATTGCCATACTTGGACAGACTGAAGGCCCATCAAGCCCAGCATTCTGCTTCCAACAGTGGCCAATCCAGGTGACAAGTACCTGGTAAGATCCCAAAACAGTACAATACATTTTATGTTGCTTATCCTAGAAATAAACAGTGGATTTTCCCCAAATCCATTTTAATAATGGCTTATGGACTTTTCTTTCAGGAAGCTATCCAAACCTTTTTAAAACCCCGCTAACTGCTTTTACCATATTCCCTGGCAATGAATTCCAGAGTTTAATTACATGTTGAGTTAAGAAATATTTTCTCTGATTCATTATTAATTTACTTCTTTGTAGCTTCATTGCATGCTGTCCTAGTCCCAGTATTTTTGGAAAGGGTAAACAAGCTATTCACATCTACCCATTCTATTCCACTCATTTTATAGACCTCTATTATATCTCCCCTCAGCTGTCTGTTCTCCAAGTTGAAGAACCCTAGCCGCTTTAGCCTTTCCTCATACGGAAGTGGTTCCATCCCTTTTATAATTTTTGTCGCCCTTCTCTGTACTTTTTCTAAGTTCACCATATCTTTTTTGAGATGCAGTGACCAGAACTGCACACACTATTCAAAGTGCAGTTGCACCATGGAGCAATAAAAAGGCATTATAACTTCTTCATTTTTGTTTTATAATCCTTTCCTAATAATACCTAACATTCTATTTGCTTTCTTAGCCACCACTGCACACTAAGCAGAGGGTTTCAATGTATCATCAACGATGACATGTAGATCCTTTTCCTGGTTGTAAGTCCTATTGTGGAACTTTGCATTACGTAACTATAGTTCGGGTTCCTCTTTCCCACATGCATCACTTTGCATTTGTACATTTAACGTCATCAGCCATTTGGATGCCCAGTCTCCCAGTCTCGTAAGGACCTCTTGTAATTTTTCACAATCCTCTTGCGATTTAACAACTTAGAATAACTTTGTGTCATCAGCAAATTTAATTACCTCACTAGTTACTCCCATCTCTAGATCATTTATAAATATGTTAAAAAGCAATGGCCTCAGCACAGACCCCTGAGGAACCCACTATCTACCCTTCTCCATTGAGAATACTGACCATTTAACCCTACTTTTTTCTTTCTATCTTTTAACCAGTTTTTAACCCACAATAGTACACTACCTCCTATCCCATGACTCTCCAATTTCCTCTGGAGTCTTTCATGAGGTACTTTGTCAAATGCCTTTTGAAAATCCAGATACACAGTATCGACTGGCTCACTTTTATCCACATGTTTGTTCACCCTTTCAAAGAAATGTAATAGATTGGTGAGGCAAGATTTCCTTTCACTAAATCCATATTGGCCTTGTCTCATTAATCCATGCTTTTGAATATACTCTGTAATTTTGTTCTTTATAAAAGTCTCTATCATTTTGCGTGGCACTGACGTCAGGCTCATCGGTCTATAATTTCCTGGATCACCTTTGGAACCTTTTTTAAAAATCGGTGTTACATTAGCCACCCTGCTATCTTCCTTTACCATGCTTGATTTTAAAGATAAATTACATATTACTAACAATAGTTCTGCAAGTTCATTTTTCAATTCTATCAGTACTCTGGGATAAATGCCATCTGGTCCAGGTGATTTTCTACTCATCAATTTCTCAAATTGCTCCACTACATCTTCCAGGTTTATAGAGATTTCATTCAGTTTCTCTGACTTGTCAGCTTTGAAAATCTTTTCTGCCACCGGTATTTCTCCCAAATCTTCCTCGGTGAAGATCAAAGGAAATAATTCCTTTAATCTCTTCGCTATGGCTTTGTCTTTCCTGAGAACCCCTTTTACCCCTCGGTCATCTAGCGGTTCAACTGATCCTTTTGCCAGCTTCTTGTTTTTATAATACCTTTAAAAATTTTACTATGTGTTTTTACTCCCATTGCAATCTTTTTTTCAAAGTTCCTCTTTGCCTTCCTTATCAGCGCTTTGCATTTGACTTGCCATTCTTTATACTGTTTCTTATTATTTTCAGTTGGATCCTTCTTCCATTTTCTGAAGGATTTTCTTTTAGTTCTAATATCTTCTTTCACCTCATTTTATAACTATGCCGGCTGTCGTTTGGTCTTCCGTCCTCCTTTTTTAATACATGGAATATATTTGGCCTGAGCTTCCAGGATGGTATTTTTGAACAGCATCCATGCCTAATGTAAATTTTTGACCTTTGCAGCTGCACCTCTGAAGTTTTTATTTTCACCATTCTTCTCATTTTATCATAGTCTCCTTTTTGAAAGTTAAATGCTAACGTATTGGATTTCCTGTGTGTATTTACTCCAAAGCCAATATCAAATCTGTTCATATTTTGATCACTGTTATCAAGCAGCCCCATCACCATTACATCCTGCACTAGATCATTCGCTCTACTAAGGACTAGGTCTGGAATTTTTCCTCCTCTTGTTGGCTCCTATACCAGCTGCTCCATAAAGCAGTCCTTGATGTCATCAAGGAATTTTATCTTCCTAGCATTCTCTGATGTTATATTTAACCAGTCAATATCGGGGTAATTGAAATCACTCATTATTATTGTGATCCCCAGTTTGTTAATCTCCCTAATTTCTGATAACATTTCTATATCCATCTGTTCATCCTGGCCAGGTGGATGGTAGTACACTCCTATCATTATCCTTTTCCCCTTTACACATGAAATTTCAATCCATAGGTATTCCAATATGTAAATTTTTTGCAACAGAATTTTCAACCTGTTTGATTCAAGGCCCTCCTTAATGTACAATGCTACCCCTCCACCAATTTGATCCACCCCATTACTACGATATCATTTGTACTCTGCTATGACAGTGTCCCACTGGTTATCTTCCTTCCACCAGGTCTCAGAGATACCTATTATATCTTATTTTTCATTTAGTGCAATATATTCTAGCTCTCCCATCTTATTTCTTAGTCTTCTGGCATTTGCATATAGACATTTCAAACTATGTTTGTTTTTCCTATTTACATCTTGCTCAGCAGTTGACAGTGTTAATTTGCAATCTTTTGTCTGCTTTTTATTTAAAGACACGTCTACTATGGTTTCTATTGCAACCTCACTATCAGGATACCCTATTGTCCCTGTTTTGGTGATTGAAAGATACCTTGTTCTGAACCATGCGCTTTTGAATGACTGTTAGCCTTCCCCCAAGTTCTAGTTTAAAAGCTGCTCTATCTCCTTATTAAATGTTGATGCCAGCAGCCTGTTCTCACCCTGGTTAAGGTGGAGCCCATCATTCCTGACTATGCTCCTCCTTCCCCAGAATGTTGCCAACTTCCTTACAAATCTAAAACCCTCCTCCATGTACCATCGCCTCATCCATACATTGAAACACCGGAGCTCTGCCTGTCTCTTGGACCCTGCACGTGGAACGGGGTGCACTTCAGAAAATGCTACTCTAGAGGTTCTGGATCTGAGCTTTCTACCTAAGAGCCTACATTTGGCTTCCAGAACCTCCCTCCCACCTTTTCCTATGTCATTAGTACCCACATGTACAAAGACAGCCAGTTCCTCCCCAGCACTATCTAAAATCCTATCTAGGTGACGCATGAGGTCCACCATCTTCGCACCAGGCAGGCAAGTGACCAGACGATCCTCACATCCATCAGCCACCCAGCTATCTACATGCCTAATAATTGAATCACCAACTACAACAGCAGTCCTAACCCTTCCCTCCTGGCCAGAAACTCCTTCAGACACATCCTCTGTGTAAGAGGATATTGCATTCCTTGGTGGGCTGGACCTAGCTACAGGATTACTTCCAGCTCCACTAGGGTGATGATGTCCCTTTAGAAGTCTTCCCTCCTCCAAGGCAGCACAGGGGCTGCCAGACTGGAGGTGGGAGTTCTCTACAACATCCCTGTAGGCCTCCTCTATGTATCTCTCTGTGTCCCTCAGCTCCACCAAGTCTGCTACTCTAGCTCCAAGAGAACAGACTTGTTCTCAGAGAGATAGGACCACTTTGCATCTCACCAACTGGGAGATAATCATACATGTGGCACTCAAGACTGGATAGCACCCCTCTTGCTGCTGGACTGTCTACATCTTAGTATTATAGACTTGTTTAATTAAAACTTCTTAAGGTACTAGGGATATCAGATGAATATAAAAAGCCTTAAGATTATATGATGTAATATGTAATTTATTTAGTGTTTGCTTCTCAGAAACCAATTAAATGTAATTAAAACTAATGAAAACTCTCATCTTGTCCTAATTAGAATAATTGACTATAAATGAACAGTTGAGCTAGGAATGGATGGGAGATGGGGAGGGTGGGTGGGAATAAGGACTGAACTAGGTCCTGCTGTTCCTTCTAGAGTCTATCTGTTAATGATGTGGCATAAAATTCAAGCTTTTTCCCCCCCCGTGTTTTATTATCATGCACAAGCTATCTTTGAACCTCCAAACTTCACATTAGGCAAGAGCCATCTTCAAGGAGGAGCTATCCTGCCTTTTGAGAGCCTTCTATAGCCAGCCCATACCTAGCTGTGTCTTGTATTTCTGGTAATCCATGTTAGGGGCTGACTGAAGCCAGGGTTCTCAGTTTCGGCCAAAACTGAATTAGCAGCTGAATAAATAATCAAAATGTATCCTTTCTGTTGTCATATTTCCACTGAGGTTATTTTTCTAATCAGAATCTAGATTAGGTTCTAATCAAGTTTTGAGTGTAAATTCTGCTGAAATAGAGACCAACCTGTGGCGTTCACAAAAGGGTAGCCTACCTGCTTATTTTCGAAGGAGATGGCCGGCCATCTTCCGACACAAATCGGGAGATGGCCGGCCATCTCCTGACCCGGCCAAATCGGTATAATCGAAAGCCGATTTTGGCCGGCTCCAACTGCTTTCCATTGCCGGGGGGCGTTTCCGTAGGGTATGGAAGGCGGGATGGGGCTGTAGTTATGAAATGGCCGGCTTCGGCTGATAGTGGAAAAAAGAAGGCTGGCTCTGACGAGCACTTCGCTGGCTTCACTTGGTCCATTTATTTTTAGGACCAAGTCTCAAATAAAGTGCCCCAACTGAGCAGATGACCACCGGAGGGAATCGGGGATCACCTCCCCTTACTCACCCAGTGGTCACCAACCCCCCCCCCCCCACCCAAAAAAAATGTTTAAATAATTTTTTTTCCAGCCTCTATGCCAGCCTGAAATGTCATACCCATCTCCATGACAGCAGTATACAGGTGCCTGGAGCAGTTTTTAGTGGGTGCAGTGCACTTCAGGCAGGTGGACCCAGGCCCATCCCCCCCTACCTGTTACACTTGTGGTGGTAAATGGGAGCCCTCCAAACTCCCCCCAAACCCACTGTACCCACATGTAGGTACCCCCTTCACCCCTTAGGGCTATGGTAGTGTTGTACAGTTGTGGGTAGTGGGTTTGGGGGGGATTTGGGGGGCTCAGCACACAAGGTAAGGGAGGTATGCATCTGGGAGCAATTTTTGAAGTCCACTGCAGTGCTCCCTAGGGTGCCGGTTGGTGTCCTGGCATGTGAGGGGGACCAGTGCACTACAAATGCTGGCCCCTCCCATGACCAAATGCCTTGGATTTGGCCGGGTTTGAGATGGCCGGCCTCGATTTCCATTATCGGCGAAAACCGATGCCGGCCATCTCAAACCCAGCCATCTCTGACATTTGGCCGGCCCCATCCGTATTATCGAAATGAAAGATGGCTGGCCATCTTTTTCAATAATACTGTTCGGGACCGCTGTTTGCGGCGCCGGCCATATAGATGGCCGCTCATGTAGATGGCCGGCGCCGTTCGATTATGCCCCGCCTAATGATTAGTGCAGCGGGATTTGATCCTGGTGACTTGGGTTTGATTTCCACTGCAGCTCCTTGTGACCTTGGGAAAGTCACTTAACCCTCTATTGCCCCAGGTACAAAAAGTTAGATTGTGAGCTCTATAGGCACAGAGAAAGTACCTGCATATAATGTGTACAGTGCTGCATATGTACTAGTGCTAAAGAAATGATTAGTAGTAGTAGTAGTAGTACTTAACAGGAGAAATGAGACTACCCTTGTGTGAGGAAGTAAATGGGACAGTGAAGAGCACTCCTTCACTGGGCAGTTCAGCCACCTTACAGCAGGTGGCACTAGTCTGCTGAGGCTGAGTCAGGGGGATGGGGCTCAGACCATGCTAGAGCCCTGCGGTTGAACAGATCAGGGAGACCCTGAGTGCAGAGGACTCCCAGAGTGTTCCCATTGGCTGCAGTATCTGGGGAGAGTCTGAGGGAGAGGAGCAGCCCTCAGCAGATATTGTTACCCTTTAATTGCCAGAAGCAGAGACTTCAGTGAGACAGAAGTTTCCTCAAAACCTCAGAGTTAAGAGAATGAGTATTGACCAACCCTTTGAAGCTGTGTCAAAGAGACACTACAAAAGTCTGAGTTAAAAAGTGACTGCGTATTTATCCTATGCTCCAAGGCCTTATACAAGATGATGATGAAATTCCCCATGCTGTTCCAAACAATGTTGAAAAATTAGTGCCACAATAGCGCCAGGAATCAAAACTAATAGCATGCAAATTTATGCGTGCTATTAATTTTGAACATGGGGGGAGGATTTCTGCAGGAGGATTGTGCCTGGGCATACATCCAAGGCACAATCCTCCTGCAGAAGTTGACAGGTCCGGGCTGTCAAAAAACCCCAAAACAACCCAGACCTGTCAAACAGACTAAGCTGAAGGCCCTCCCTCTGGCACACAAGGAAAACTTGTCTGGCGGGGATTAGGGGGGGGGGGGGGGCTGGAGATCCACTGGACTCCAGCCCCCCCCCAATCCCCGCCAGACAAGTTTTCCTGGTGGCTCAGTGGGCTATCCTCCCACCCCCAATACCAAAACCTTACCCTGGTGGTCTGATGGGCAACCCTATACAACCCACCCTGGTGGTCTAGTGCTCCCCCACCCTGCCCTGCCTGGTGCATTCTGTGATGCACTGGGCGGGGCTTCAATTTCATGTAAGGGAGTTTTTCCCTTATATGGTATTGAAGCCCATCTAGTGCATCCCAGGATGCACTGGGCATGGTGCCACCATTTTGAAGGCAGCACCCCAGGAGGAGGGAGTGCTACTCCTTCCTCCACTTCTAAAGGTATGGAGGAAGGTTTGGGGGGGCACTAGATCACCAATGAGTGTGGGGATAGGTTTGCCCACTGGGCCACTAAGGAAACATTTTTTGGTGTGTGTGTGTTGGGGGGGGGGGGGGGGGGGTAAGGGGAGCTGGAGATCCAATTGCATGGTAGACAGGGCTCTCCATTCCTTTCCAGTGCTCCACAAACCCTAACACCAGCTCAGAGCTGGTGTAGGGTTTGCTGTGGGAGCAGCGCCAATGTATACCGTGCAGCCCGCAGAGCTGGAATAGGTAATGCCCTGTTTAGCATGCATTTACATGCTCATGGAGTATGGTGCAGTCCACAGCAGTTGGCCTGAATTGAGGCACCAGACGGCTTTAACCCATTTCCCTGAGGAAATCGGTGAAACCCGCGGAGTCGGGCGTTATCAGGGGAAGCCAATGGGACAGTTATACATTGTGACTGGGAAGCAAGTTGGACAAGTATGAGCAAGCACAGTATTTTGAAAAAAAAAAAAAACGTCTGAAAGATAAGTTCACATTTTTTCATTTTAAGCACTATATTATTTGTGAGCACTTGAACTTAGGCAATAGCACTTATATTTGCAATTGAGAGTTAGCCCTATGAAAGATGTGCTATACCACTGGGCGAAATCAATCATGTTGCCTTAAAATTGGTGTTTTTTTCTGAGGGTACTCTCTTAACAAAAATATTAAAAGTATTGCTAATAATTATCGTGAGCATTGGAGTATAAGCATTTGTTAAGTGCTTTACTTTGGTGTGCTGTTAGCCTATTACACATTGCGTGGATCTTTGGTTATTGTATTCAGTATATAGTTTTACCAAGGACAGGGGTTTTTTCTTATATTATTCCGAATAGTTCCACTGTGACAGTTCCATGTGTGCCTCCATTTCCTCTTGGCCTTTGGAGCAGTGGCATAGCCAAGGGTGGGCTCAAGTGGGCCTAGGCCCACCCAGTTTGGGCTCAGGCCCACCCAGTAGCAGCACACCTATGATGTGGCTGACAGGGATCCCCAAGCCCCACCAGCCGAAAACTCCCAACAACTCTCCCTCCTGCATACCTTGTAAATAGCAGATCTTTGCCTGCAGTGAGCAGCGACTGATACACACTGCTCGCAGCGGTCCCACAACCTTTCCTCTGATGTCTTCCCGCTTATGCGGAAACAGGAAGTTGTATCAGCGGGAAGGCTGTGGGGCCAACATAAGCAGTGTGTATTAGTTGCTGCTTTCTGCCTGTGAAAATCTGCTATTTAAAAGGTATGAAGGGGAGGTGGGGGGGGGGGGGGGAAGTTGGAGAGACCATATGGCATGCAGGCGAGAGAGGGAGAGACCAAATCACTTGCGGGACAAGGCAGGGTTCTTCTGCCCACCCATCTTGGGCCAGGCCCACCCAAAATTGGGTGTCTGGCTACGCCCCTGCTTTGGAGGATAGACTGGTGGGGCTTTTAGTGCTTCCCTTACTTTTATTTTGGCAATATGTGTCCTATCCATGGAGGGTGGTTTGCCACGCAACATTTTTGTTAATGTAAGTGTACTTTAGGCTTGCACAGGCAATGTAATTTCAAATGGAGAAAATATTGCCAAACAAAGGTTATTGAGTACTTTGATGAAGCAAACAGAGTAACAGATCAGGGAGGCTACAGTAAATATGGCTTATGGATTTCAGTGTAGTCTTTGACACTGTTCCTCTCAAAAGAATGATGAACAATCTGGATACTCTGGGAGCTGAGTAACACACCCTCGCTCTGTCCCGCACTGTATAGATTAGGGATGGGCTGTCACTTGCAACAATATAGGAATTGTCAAATGACATATCCTATGTTACTGTATGTCATTACCAAATAAAATGAGCAATAAAAAAAATGACACTCTGCAGCTCCTCAGTACCTCTCCACTCTTATCTCTCCCTACACTCCTTCCCAAACTACGTTCACTGGGTAAATCTCTCTTATCTGCACCCTTCTCCTCCACCGCTAACTCCAGACTCTGCTCCTTTTATCTTGCTGCACCATATTCCTGGAATAGGCTTCCTGAGCTGGTACATGATGCTGCATTTCTGTCCGTCTTCAAATCTAGGCTAAAAGCCCACCTTTTTGATGCTGCTTTTAACTCCTAACCCTTACTCACTTGTTCAGTACCCATGTTTTATCATTCCCACCTTACTAATCCCCTTATCTCTTGTTTGTCCTGTTTGTCTGTTCTAATTAGATTGTAAGCTCTGTCAAGCAGGGTCTGTCTCTTTATGTCCAGTGTACAGCGCTGCATACGTCTAGTAGCGCTATAGAAATGATAAGTAGTAGTAGTAGTAGTACATTTTGTGTTTTGTCATTTGCGTATAATAGTGTTCAGGGCCAGCATTAGGGGTGGGCAAACAGGGCAATTGCCCTGGGCCCCTATCACATTTGGGGCCCAAACCTGCCTAAAGTTGACAGAGATACAATCTGGTGCACATCATGTAGAACGAGGGTACGCTATTTCCTGACAGTGGAACCACCATGCATACATAAACTATTATGCATGCGGAGATTATTGAAGATGTGCAAACTTGTGCACGCATGTGCGGACTATCAGGAAGAGTACAACCTCTTTCACATAGGAGTAGATTCAAGAAAGTATGCCAAAAATTAGGCATGAAAAATATGGGCATTAAGCATCAGTTCTACTATACAATGGCAATCACACATAATATGACTATGATAGAATGCAGCGTAAGTTAGCATGCATGTGCCTAACTTTAAGTGTGAGTAACTTGAAGTAACTTGAAAGACTGATGTAAATGTTCATGCCTAAAATTGGCAGTTACATGCATAATAGTATTCTATAACTTCCGGGTGCAACTGCAAGACATGCCCCTGATCCACCCATGCAGACACTCCCTTTGTAGTTGCACAGTACAGCATTTAGGTGCTAAATTTATAGAATAGCACCTAAGAGCAGTTACAAGCATAATTTGTGTCAATTAGCACCAATTAATGCCACTTAAGGGCTATTATTGGGACTTAAGGCTAATTAGGAGTAAATTTTATATATGGTGTCAAAGAATCCAGCGCTGAAAAATGTGCTATTCTACAAAATGCACTTAAAGTTAGGCATGGTTTATAAAATAGAGCTTAAGCTAGTGAATCGTGCCTAACTTTGGACACAGCTATAGGCGCCAACTAAAATTTGGTGCAAATACCCACACTTAAATTTAGGCACAAATGCCCTTATTCTCTATGTATGTAACATAAAGGAATGCCCCTGATCCACCCATGACCCTCCATACCCTCTTTTTTGACTCATGTGAATCCCATGCCAACATTTACGTGTGTACATTTCAATTAAATGTAATTAGTGCCAATAATTGCTTGGTAAAAAGCCAATTATTGGTGATAATTAGCTTATTATTCAACTAAATTGTATATTCAAACTGGGCACATGGTCAAATCTGCATGTGCAATTTTTAATGATTTTTATAGAATTAGGGTCTTAGCACCTAATTTAGGGGCCCTTTTACTAAGCTGCGGTAGGGCTAACACACAGGTAGCATGGAAGGGCTGTCTGGAATGGTTTGACTTTGCGGATGATACCAAGCTCAGTAATAGGGTGGACACCCCAGAGGGTGTGGATAACATGGGGATGGATCTAGCGAAGCTTGAAGACTGGCCTGAAAATTGGCAACTAAAATTTAATGCTAAGAAATGTAGGGTCATGCACTTGGGTTACAATAATCCAAGGAAGTGGTACAGTATAGGAGGTGAAGTGCTTCTGTGTATGAAAGAAGGGCGGGACTTGGGGGTGATTGTGTCCGAAGACCTTAAGGTGTGACGTTTGTGAGCCCTTGGCCCAGAGGTGGCCGCGTGAGAATCACCCAACCACCTCTGGGTAGGCCTAGTCCCCTCAGAACCAAGAGTGCTCCCAAGAACTGGACCGCACCACAAGTGGAGTTGAACTGAGGCAGCTTTATTAGCAGCAAAAAACGCAGGGTTAAATGGGTAGCCAAACTGCACAGAAAGGAAAAGAGGCATCCTAGCTATACAGTCTAACCTAGCTGAAGCAAGGCAAACATAAAACGTAAAATAAGGTAAAGTAGAACAGCCTAGCTGTATAGGGGAATCAAACAAAAGCAGCCTAGTTGCGCCTATCAACACTGGCTGCAGCAAAATGTACATAAAGTAGCAAGGCCCGAGCCAACACTCCCAGAGCTGGTGAAGTAAAGTAGCAAAGCCCGAGCCAACGCTCCCAAGGCAGGCAAGGAAAAGCTGAAGGCAAAGCTTTACTCTTCAGGACTACCAAGCTTAAAAGCAGGCTTCACAGGAACACAGCATTAGGTGAAAGCTGTAGCAAAGCTTTTACTCCACAGGACTACCAAACTTGTAGGCAGACTTCCACTGGAACACAGCTTAAGGAGAAAGCTGTAGGCAAAGCTTCAGGCCATGGCCTAGCAAAGAAACAGTAGTAGGAACTAGCAGAGGCCAGGCAGGCCTGGGCCCCATCAAGAATAACCCTGAGCACACTCAGAAGCCAGCTTAGGAAGTGCTCAGTGCTGATGACATCACCAGCTTGGCCTCCACCAAACTACATTGATCCCACAGGTCACTGACTGGATCTGCAGCACAGCACAGACGGGCATGGCACGGACGTCGGCAACGACGACCATGACATAAGGTGGCCAAGCAGGTAGAAAAGGTGATGGCCAAAGCCAGAAAGATGCTTGGGTGCATAAGGAGAGGGATGACCAGCAGAAAAAAAGGAAGTGATATTGCCCTTGTATAAGTCTCTGGTGAGGCCCCATTTGGAGTACTACGTGCAATTCTGGAGACTGCACCTACAAAAAGATATAAACATGTACAGGAGGCGAGCCTTTTCCAAATGAAGGAAAATTCTGGAATGAGTGGGCACAGGATGAAGTTAAGAGGAAACAGGCTTAGGAGGAGCCTAAGAAAATACTATTTCATAGAAAGGGTGGTGGACGCGTGGAATGGCCTCCCGGTGGAGGTTGTGGAGATGAAGACTGTGTCTGAATTTAAGAAAGCATGGGACAGGCATGTGGAATCCCTTAGGAAAAGGAGGAGCTAGTGCTTACTGAGGAAGGGCATACTGGATGAGCCATTTGGCCCGTATCTGCCATCTTGATTCTATGTTTCTAGCATGTGTCAAATTGACACTAGGACACCTGGCAGTAATTTTGAAGTATTTTCTACCATGGGGGTGTTCCCGGCAGTAATTGCCAGCATGGTCACATTAGTGTACACTGCAAGATTACTGCATGAGTAGCACATGAGTCCTTACCCTTAGATCAATGGGTGGCAGTAAGGGCTCAGGCAGTAAATAGTTGTGCACTACTTTTCATTTTAGTGCCACAGTAAAAAAAAAAAATAACCCAGCGTGCGCCAATTTCACACAGATAGAGCCAGAGTAGCCAAAGAAAATTTTCAGTGGCATTATCCATATAAAGAACAATTCTATAATCCAGGCACCTGCACCCCTTGCACGCCTAAATGAGTAGAATACTAACACCCATGTACATGCTAGCAGGGTGCCTACACATTATTCCGCACATATCCACTTAATTTACATAGCACATATTTGCAAGAGAGATGTACAGAGAGGTGGAGCATGAGTGGGACATGGGTGAGGCTCCTACTTACATGTGTAATTTACAGAATTATGCAAGTTATGTGCATCCCTCTGCATTTAGGCAACTGTTCTTACACCAGCTCTATGGCTAGTGCAGGAGCAGACTGGGCCCCCCCCCCCCATCTCCATGCTGCTGCCATGAGTGTCCCCAGGAGTCTTGGCAGCCATTTTGAAAAAACAGTGGTGCCATACAACCAGGGAGAATAGTGGTAGCAGCCACTAGACCACCAGGGCTCCATGGGGGTTGTAGTGTGTGGCGGCAGGCAACCAAGCAGAGCCTCTGGGCCCTCGGGTACTGCCCAGTTGCCGAATTGTCAGTCCACCCCTGGGCTAGTGTAATTGTGGGTGTCTATATGATAGGCATGCTGATGTAGGATCCTACCATGCAGCCTCAGGGTGTGTAGATGGAGTGCCAAGTAATTGCCCTTATATTGCCATTGAAAATGAATCTGTATAGGAGAGGCCACTCTACAAATTAATCTTTTTGAATGTCCAGCGCTAGGGAGGTAGTCAAACAAATTTTAAAATATTTATTCTATTGTTTAGAACTATCTCAGCTTCTGAATACCCACTATAGAAACTACACAGGCAAGAATTCAGTTCTGCTTATGAACCATGGGGGGAGATTCAGAGTGGGAGGGGGGATTTTGGATTTAGTTCAGGCCTTTTTCGGTAGGTATTTTCCTGTCCCCAGAGGACTTACAATCCAAGTTTGTACCTTAGGCAATGCACAGTTATCTGACTTTGCCCAAGATTACAAGCAGCAGCAGAGAGATGTGAACCTGGATCTTAGCCTGCAGCTTTAAACATTGGGCTACCAAAAAAAAATCTTTATTAGAACAGCCCCCATAGTCATCTTGAATGCACAAGGATAAAGATTAAAATTGAAATAAAAGACATAAGGCAATATATTTTTATTGGACTAACATTTCATGACTAGCTGTTTGGCAGATCAGAAAAGAAATTTTGGAGCAGGCAGGTCAGGCTGTCAAACCATGGCATTAGATTGTACTTATCACGTTAAACACTAGAGGCTGCTGTAGATCGCAACACAGTTCAATTGGTGCTCTGACTCTATATCTGCCCATGTAGTTCAGGTATATAAGCGAACTAAGAGAATTAACTTTCTCCTCTCTTGGTAGATAGATAGATAGATAGATAGATAGATAGATAGATAGATAGATAGATAGATAGATAGATAGATAGATAGATAGATAGATAGATAGATAGATAGATAGATAGATAGATAGATAGATAGATAGATAGATAGATAGAGCAAGAGAAACAGCCAGGAGTCATGAGCACCTGCTTTTTTATTAAAGAAAAAAAAGCCAGTTTCTCAAAAAATGAAACGGGCCCTAGGAAGGCTCTCGTCTAAGCAATTTCTCGTCTCTCCCCTTCCCTTCATGTCCAGCAATTCTCCCATTCCATCCCATCCATGTCCAGTGATTCTCCCCTCCATGTCCAGCAATTCTCCCCTCCCCTCCATGTCCAATGACTTGCCCCAGCCCCCACCTGCCCCCCGTTTAAGCACCTGAGTTCCAGTTCAACCCCAGCCCTCACCTGCCCGCTCTCTTCTCCCACAGCAGCCCTCCTTTCCTTCCTGCTGCCCTTCCTTTAAAATTTTGTTTTTACCTGAAGTCGCAGCGCCATCAGTGAAACTGGCAGGCTCGGCTCACCTCCAGCCTTCCCTGTCCTTCTCTCTCAGTGACCCGCCCTCCTCTGATGTAATTTCCTCTTTCTGCAAGGGCGGGACACTGAGAGGGAAGGGAAGGCTGGATGCGAGCCGATTGCGTATACCTCATTTGCATATGGTTACAAACGCAGCCAGCCTGCTATCCAGGAACATAGATTGTTGAATTATTATATAGGAGATGCTTAATTATTTTGCTTTACTTAAAGCTCACCTTGAAATCTAGTTCTGCCAGCACTTATTGCTGGAGCCCTACCAGCCTTCTGTCCAAATATTAGGCCTGTGTATCAGTCACTGGGAATTAATATTAGTCAATATTAGCATATAGGCAGTTAGATTGTCTCTTAAAATACATAACAAGCAGACCTGTGCACTTACATAAGTACATAGTACATAAGTATTGCCATACTGGGAAAGACCAAAGGTCCATCGAGCCCAGAATCCTGTTTCCAACAGTGGCCAATCCAGGTCACAAATACCCGGCAAGGTCCCAAAAATGTACAAAACATTTTATACTGCTTATCCCAGAAAATAGTGGATTTTCCCCAAGTCCATTTAATAACGGTCTATGGACTTTTCATTTAGGAAGCCGTCCAAACCTTTTTTAAACTCCGCTAAGCCAACTGCCTTTACCACATTCTCTGGCAACGAATTCCAGAGTTTAATTACACATTGAGTGAAGAAACATTTTCTCCGATTTGTTTTAAATTTACTACATTGTAGCTTCATCGCATGCCCCCTAGTCCTAGTATTTTTGGAAAGCGTGATCAGACGCTTCACATCTACCCGTTCAACTCCACTCATTATTTTATAGACCTCTATTACAGTGGGGGAAATAAGTATTTGATCCCTTGCTGATTTTGTAAGTTTGCCCACTGACAAAGACATGAGCAGCCCATAATTGAAGGGTAGGTTATTGGTAACAGTGAGAGATAGCACATCACAAATTAAATCCGGAAAATCACATTGTGGAAAGTATATGAATTTATTTGCATTCTGCAGAGGGAAATAAGTATTTGATCCCCCACCAACCAGTAAGAGATCTGGCCCCTACAGACCAGGTAGATGCTCCAAATCAACTCGTTACCTGCATGACAGACAGCTGTCGGCAATGGTCACCTGTATGAAAGACACCTGTCCACAGACTCAGTGAATCAGTCAGACTCTAACCTCTACAAAATGGCCAAGAGCAAGGAGCTGTCTAAGGATGTCAGGGACAAGATCATACACCTGCACAAGGCTGGAATGGGCTACAAAACCATCAGTAAGACGCTGGGCGAGAAGGAGACAACTGTTGGTGCCATAGTAAGAAAATGGAAGAAGTACAAAATGACTGTCAATCGACAAAGATCTGGGGCTCCACGCAAAATCTCACCTCGTGGGGTATCCTTGATCATGAGGAAGGTTAGAAATCAGCCTACAACTACAAGGGGGGAACTTGTCAATGATCTCAAGGCAGCTGGGATCACTGTCACCACGAAAACCATTGGTAACACATTACGACATAACGGATTGCAATCCTGCAGTGCCCGCAAGGTCCCCCTGCTCCGGAAGGCACATGTGACGGCCCGTCTGAAGTTTGCCAGTGAACACCTGGATGATGCCGAGAGTGATTGGGAGAAGGTGCTGTGGTCAGATGAGACAAAAATTGAGCTCTTTGGCATGAACTCAACTCGCCGTGTTTGGAGGAAGAGAAATGCTGCCTATGACCCAAAGAACACCGTCCCCACTGTCAAGCATGGAGGTGGAAATGTTATGTTTTGGGGGTGTTTCTCTGCTAAGGGCACAGGACTACTTCACCGCATCAATGGGAGAATGGATGGGGCCATGTACCGTACAATTCTGAGTGACAACCTCCTTCCCTCCGCCAGGGCCTTAAAAATGGGTCGTGGCTGGGTCTTCCAGCACGACAATGACCCAAAACATACAGCCAAGGCAACAAAGGAGTGGCTCAGGAAGAAGCACATTAGGGTCATGGAGTGGCCTAGCCAGTCACCAGACCTTAATCCCATTGAAAACTTATGGAGGGAGCTGAAGCTGTGAGTTGCCAAGCGACAGCCCAGAACTCTTAATGATTTAGAGATGATCTGCAAAGAGGAGTGGACCAAAATTCCTCCTGACATGTGTGCAAACCTCATCATCAACTACAGAAGACGTCTGACCGCTGTGCTTGCCAACAAGGGTTTTGCCACCAAGTATTAGGTCTTGTTTGCCAGAGGGATCAAATACTTATTTCCCTCTGCAGAATGCAAATAAATTCATATACTTTCCACAATGTGATTTTCCGGATTTAATTTGTGATGTGCTATCTCTCACTGTTACCAATAACCTACCCTTCAATTATGGGCTGCTCATGTCTTTGTCAGTGGGCAAACTTACAAAATCAGCAAGGGATCAAATACTTATTTCCCCCACTGTATATCTCCCCTCAGCCACCTTTTCTCCAAGCTGAAGAGCCCTAGCCGCTTTAGCCTTTCCTTTTTTTGAAATTTTGAAACATTACACACAGATGCTCACCTGTCATCCTAAATCTATCTTCTATAGAAAGTCACTTTTAATTTCTGTGAACCAGCTTTGTGTTTGTTTGTTTGTTTGTTTGTTTGTGTGTGTGTGTGGTGGGGGGCAGTTTTTATTATTTCTTGTCCTATTTTCAAATGAGGCTGGAATACACTAATCTTCTAACAAATAGAAATCTTAGGTTCTCTTTTTTAAATAAATAAATAATAAAAGTTTTGATTCTAACAGGAATTATGTCAGCACAGAATGTTTCTTACATACTCATAAGCTCAATGGATAAATACTTGTGTTTAAACAATTTATTATTTGATATTCCAACCATACATTTAAAAAAGAGGGTTGGGTAAAATAGTATAATTTATTCATATAAACAAAACTATTTGGTTGTGAGTAAAAATCATTATTCAAGCTCAGCACTGGGGTTGCTTTTGCTTTGGAAAAACAATTCAGCTCTGTCGAGCAGGGACTGTCTCTTCATGCTCAAGTGTACAGCGCTGCGTACCTCTAGTAGCGCTATAGAAATGATAAGTAGTAGTAGTAGTAATTCAGACGAATCAATCTACAATGAATCTCTCTCTCTCCCTCTCTCTCTCTCTCTCTCTCTCGAATTTATGATAACCAAAATATTTCAGTGATCCAACTGTAAGTAAACAAACCTCATGCACTACAATTAAAATCTCCAGATTATTTAAATCGGCAACCTTTTATCGGTGTTAGGATTAAAGATCCACGCTCTTCTGATGTGTTTGTATATTCTTTGGAGGTTATGATGTGATGCCTTTTATTGGCAAAATGTAGAGAGAAGATGGCCTTCCTCAACTGTGGAGATCAAGAGGTCGGAAACTGAAATGCAGTACTAATTCGGCTATTATTATAATTCTGCAAACAACTACCAGTGGGACTCACACACACACACACACACACACACTCTCTCTCTCTCTCTCTCTCTCTCTCTCTCTCTCTCTCTCTCTAATCCTTGGAAGAACATAAGTATCCAACGTAAATGTACTACGAAACCATTAAGGTCTGCACCGAATATTCGTGTTCGATTTGTTCCCCAAATAGTGCCCCGAATACATTCTTCATATTCAACCAAAGAGGAATTTAAATACAAATAATCTGGGGCTCTAGTGTGCTAAATAAACATTTGATATCCGATTTCAAGTTGCTGCTTTTATTATTTACGTTAAAGCTCAGCGCCCATTCCTATTTAGCCGAATAATATTTTTCATTATCCGTATCCGGCCAAATAGTGAACTATCCTATTCAGTGCAGCACTAATTAAGACCCTTCAAGTCTAGATCTTTTAAAATCAGACTCTTTAAGGGTTTCGAGACACACTGAAACTTCCTAGCTACCCTCACATTCTCTTCTTTGCCCAGTGCAGTGGAGTAAATATCAGGCACTCCATGCCTCTTGCTGGACTAGCGCGCATTGTCTTCCTGTTTGGTGAAGCACGTTTAGAAGGACATTGTTGTATCTGGAGAATCGGGCGCCCTTTAAAAGAGGCCCACCTGGCTCTCAGCCCTCGCAATCCGGCTGATCTGTTTGGCTAGGTGGCACAGTGTGCTGCAGCTTGCCTGGCATCCCTTTGATTGACAAAATGTTCCCCTCCCCCTCCTCAAAGACTTTTTGGTTTTATCAGACCGGTCGTGTGCGGTCAGAAGCTATCGAACCTTTGAAGGGTCTATGGAGCTTCCGAAAAGTAGCTGGAAAATGCAAGCAAGTAGTGGCGGAAGAGAGGAAAGGCACGTTTTCTCTGCTGAGAAACATCTCCCGTCAGATCAACTGCACGCTGCCGTCCTTACTCCTTTGCCTCGTTTCTTTTTGACCTCCTCGGCCCTTGGATCCGGATGCCTGCCCTGCAAAATACAAACAACAGCAGCAGCAACATCAACAACAATCAAAAGAACAGTGGCTTCATCGGGCAGGTCGGCAGGAGCAGTAAAGTAGGAACTATTACATAGAGTTGGAAAGGAGTAATACAACAGCAATCCCTTCTTCTGTAGTTGCAACAGGTGATAATTGATGCACCTCATTCACCTTCTTCTTATTTAAAAAAAATGTTGTCTTGACAACGTTTTGAGAGCACTGATTTTTTTTTTTTTTTAAAGTACGCAAAACTGCAAGCTATCCCTATCAGCTTTTGACTGTGACAGGTGAAGCAGTCTGTAAAGGTTCATGTTGTTTATAATATAGAAAACGCTATTAAATGTACAGGTTATGTTAAGAAAGCAAATCTATCAGATCCTCTGGAAGAATTCCAGATTTGTACAACAGTACCAAGCCCTCCTCACCCCCGTCACTGAACAAACTGCGATATAATCTGGTTCAGTTGCGGGTGTGCAAACAATAAACGCATAGGCGCGCAATTAGAACGCGAGAAAACGGTAATAGATTAGAACAATAAAGTTTTCTTTATTGTCAACGTCACACCCCAAAATGCAGCCTCCAAAACCATTGTATGGGCGTTTGAGAAACAGTTTGTGAATAAAGTAACTGTACAAAGATACAATGCAGTGAGATGATCTAAATATATGTATATTATATCTTGAAAAATGAGAAGAAATCTATTTTAAAAATATCTTAGAAACAACAATGCCTTTATATACATCGTGTTCACAATAGACCTATTGCATTGTCATCAAAAAATATTTATGAAAAGCACACACACACACTAGCAATCTTTTTAAGCAAACCAAAGACACAAAATAAATGCATATTGCATATAGATACAGAAAACAGGTAATATATCATAGAGGTGTATGGATTATGGATTCCGTATCATAAATAGAAAGGATTACTTCAGGCATAGTGCTATAGGATGGGAGGTACAGTAGAGCAAATAACTACATAAATACATATAACAGTAGAGAGCCAGCGGGACGGGGGGGGGGGGGAGGGGTGCTTCATCTTTACACCCGGGTTGTCCAGTCCGTAGTGACCTGCATACAGCATGCACACAATGTAAAAATTGCTGTTCTAGTCTATCCTCAATATTATTTAATATTGTATCAAGCTCTGATTGCTTTGAAACTTTAGAGATACACCAGAATTTAACTGTCTATTCTACTCTGACCAAAATCCAGGAAAAAAATGGCATAAGGTACACATATGCCTTCAACAATCTATAAAAACAGAGGTGAAAGTGGCTCCGTATATATGTTTGTATGACACTGATACCTGGAATCATTGTAAAATGGTTCCCTTCTGTTCTATTCCGATGATCCATGCGCAAGTACTGAGAACCCCTCTTACAGAAAATGCCCCAACTTAATATTTATAAACTCCTGATTTATTTTAACAATATTTCAAAGGTAAGGGGGGTAGGGGAGGAAAGAGTACCGACACTACTATAGTGAAAGAGAATAGTAACTAGGCAGAACTGGCTGTTTTAATGAAAACAGCATGTTAACCTTAAACCCTTTATTTTTTTTTAGCCATTATTCACGAAAGTATGAAGAAATGCAGTAATTCACAACTATACTGTAAAAAAGCCAAAAGTAATATAAATTAGCATATAGGTACAGTCATTTTGCTTGTTTGATTCTCTGCACAGATTGCTGCAGTACTTAATGTTGTATTACATATTACAATATAGTGTGGAGGAGTGACCTAGTGGTTAGGGTGGTGGACTTTGGTCCTGAGGAACTGAGTTCATTTCCCACTTCAGGCACAGGCAGCTCCTTGTGACTCTGGGCAAGTCACTTAACCCTCCATTGCCACATTGAGCCTGCCATGAGTGGGAAAGCCTGGGGTACAAATATAACAAAAAAAATATGCACATAAGCACTATCACACTGGGAAAAGACCAAGGGTCCATCAAGCCCAGCATTGGGTCCTGACAGCAGCCAATCCAGGCCCCAAGAATCTGGCAAAACTCCTCCCCCCCCCAAAAAAAACAAACAAACAAAAAAATATATATTTAATAATGTTCAATGGAGTTTTCCTTCAGAAATCTGTCCAAACCCCCCTTAAACTCCATAAGGCCAGCTGCTGTCACTACATTCTCTGGTAACGAGTTCCAGAGCCCAACTACACAGCTGAGTAAAGAAAAGCTTTCTCCTATTTATTTTAAATCTACCATATTCTAGCTTCATCTTGTGTCCCCTGGTTCTATTATTTTTTGAAAGTGTAAACAAACGCTTCACATCTGTCTGCTCTACTCTGCTCATTATCTTGTAGACTTCTATCGTATCACCCCTCAGCCGCCTTTTCTCCAAGCTGAAGAGCCCTAAGTCTTAGCCTTTCCTCATAGGGAAGTCGTTCCATCCCTTTTATCATTTTCGTCGCCCTTCTCTGCACCTTCTCCAATTCTTTTATATCTTTTTTGAGATGCGGCAACCAGAATTGGACACAATATTTGAGGTGCGGTCGCACCATGAAGCGATACAACGGCATTATAACATCCTCGTGTTTGTTTTCCATCCCTTTCCTAATAATACTCAACATTCTGTGTGCTTTCTTAGCCGCCACAGCACACTGAGCAGACGTTTTCAACGTCTTATCAACGATGACTCCCAGATCCCTTTCTAGGTCTGTGACTCCTAACGCGGAACCTTGCATGACAAAGCTATAATTCGGGTTCCTCTTACCCACATGCATCACTTTGCACTTGTCAACATTTAACTTCATCTGCTACTTGGACGCCCAATCCCCCAGTCTCACGAGGTCCTCCTGTAATCTTTCACACTCCTCCTGCGACTTGACGACCCTGAATAACTTTGTGTCATCTGTGAATTTAATTACCTCACTAGTTACTCCCATTTCTATGTCATTTATAAATATGTTAAAAAGCAGCTGTCTCAGCACAGACCCCTGAGGGACCCCACTAATACCCTTCTCCATTGAGAATACTGACCATTCAATCCTACTCTCTGCTTCCTATCCATCAACCAGCTCTTAATCCATAGTAATACCCTACCTCCAATCCCATGACTCTCCAGTTTCCTCTGGAGTCTTTCATGAGGTACTTTGTCAAACGCCTTCTGAAAATCCAGATGCACAATATCCATCGGCTCACCATTGTCCACATGTTTGTTCACCCTCTCAAAAAAATGCAGTAGATTGGTGAGGCAAGACTTCCCTTCACTAAATCCATGCTGACTTTGTCTCATCAGCCCATGTTTTGTATGTGCTCTGTAATTTTATTCTTAATAATAGCCTCTACCATTTTGCCCGGTACCAACATCAGACTCACCAGTCTATAATTTCCCAGATCTCCTCTGGAACCTTTTTTTAAAAATCGGCGTAACATGGGCTACCCTCCAGTCTTCTGGCACAACACCTGATTTTAGGGATAGATTGCATATTACTAACAGTAGCTCTACAAGTTCATTTTTCAGTTCTATTAATACTCTGGGATGAATACCATCTGGTCCTGGTGATTTACTGCTCTTCAGTTTGCAGAACTGACCCATTACATCCTCCAAGTTTACAGAGAATTTGTTTAGTTTCTCTGACTCGCCTGCTTCAAATACCCTTTCCGGCACCGGTGTCCCTCCCAAATCCTCCTCGGTGAAGACCAAAGCAAAGAATTCATTTAATTTCTCCGCTATGGCTTTGTCTTCCCTGATCACCCCTTTAACACCATTTTCATCCAGCAATGTACTATATACTGTGCAGTGAGGTTTAGCATAATATCTTTCTATATATGAACTAACCTGAACTGCATACATTTTAAAAGGAGAATGTCATACTTACACTATATACTGTCGATTACAGAGTGGTTTATTCTATTCACTAATGGTATTAGTCATGTTGTATACCGCTATTACATAAGTGGGGTCGAACCAAGAACAACCCTTCAGCCAGAGTGATGAGCACATAAAGTCTTTATTAAGCCCCAGAAGTAAAGCAAAGACCCGACACGGGGCCCTGTTTCGGCAGGCAAAACACCGCCTGCTTTAGGGGTCACAAGCACACTGTAACTGCAATGTACTGTGAAAGAGAGGGAAAACCTCGCTTTCCGAAACATTCAATCTGTGATCCTTGTCTACTTTTTAAATATAGAAGATCAGAATCGGACATAAGTAGATTTCGCTATGAAGAGGAGACACAAGTATGCACAATTGACATGGATTTGTGTATATGTACTTTGTAAATATCAGTGATCTGTGTTGTGTGTGTACCACTTCTACTTGAATGATGCACACAGGGGCAGACTGACAGTGATGTGCTCCCCCCCCCCCCTCCATAAGGTTCATGGGCCTCTAACCACATATCAAAAGTGATTAAACTAGATGGAAGCTAGGTAAGAGTGTACTCCATACTGCTGTGAGGCACTGCCCTATTGTCCCATGGTCAGTCCACCACTGAATGCACAGAAGACATACAAGATACAGTGGTACAAGTGAACAGCATAGGATCTGCATTCCACCAAGACCTAAATGCTGTGTGCAGTACATACAAGGCCAAATCCAAACAGGAAAAATATCCCATGGGCAAGGAACACAGCAGAAAAAAAGTAGGGTCGACTTTTCCAGTGACTTCTTTTTCAGCACTTCTACCTCTGAGCACTTCAGGTTGTTTAGAAATACATTATTGTTGCACCATTGTATCTACTTTTACTCTCTGACATTGAAACCACAGTACATTGCAGTTACAGTGTGCTTGTGACCCCTGAAGCAGGCGGTGTTTTGCCTGCTGAAACAAGGACCCGTGTCGGGTCTTTGCTTTACTTCTGCTGCCTCATAAAGACTTTATGTGCTCATCACTCTGGCTGAAGGGTTGTTCTTGGTTCGACCCCACTTTTTTCTGCTGTGTTTTTAGTATATACACCGTGCAATGGCCGTATATAACATGACTAATACCATTAGTGAACAGAATAAACCACTCTGTAATCGACAGTATATAGTGTAAGTATGACATTCTCCTTTTAAAATGTATGCAGTTCAGGTTAGTTCATATATAGAAAGACATTATGTTAAACCTCACTGCATAAAATATAGTACATGGCAGTATGTATGTTATATATGTATATAAATGACACGCTATATTTTAATATGTATTACTACATTAAGTACTGCAGCAATCTGTGTAGATATAAGACCAGTGTACAATATATTCAAAGAGCACAGTATGAGCAATTCCTTGTGTACAATGCATTTTAATACCATTCAACAGTATATACACTAAAGATATACATTATAAAATACAGTCTATTCATAGTATATAGTGTGTTGAAGCAACATATATCCAACATACATATGATATGTACCTAATACCTCTACTATAGTGATATGTGTGCAGTATAGATTAGTATGAAATAATCTGTATACAGTATGTACAGCATGAAGAATAGTAGAAATGGCCTGCATGAAACATGCATTCTCCAGTGCAATAAACTGTGGTATATGTTGTATATGGAATACACTGCAATGGTTTGTGTATAGAGCATTATAAGAATGTGTTCAAAAAATATAAACGTTAAGCTATAATCTGAAGCATGTGCGATGCCAAATGTTACAGCTGCCCATCCAATTAAGTGGGCAATTACACATTTCTGGATTAAAAAAAAAAAGGAATGTTTGTGAAATGAAAATATTTTAACTCAGATTGGCCTATTATAATTGAAATGTTTTGCTTTTTCTCTGTTCTTCAGAATGTATAAAGAAATGCCAACTTAAAATACGAAAAAGGCTAAATATTGTGGCTATTGCAATTAAATCATATACAAAAATTTCCTCTATCAGGCCATCAGAATGAATGAGAGCCAGCATAACATATAGATAAAAATGAACCTTCATTATAAACGTATCACTTTCTTTTTGGGTTCCAATGCAACTTTTAAAAGTTAACAGTGGCAGCCCCTCTCCATCTTTCTCCTTTTTCTGTGTTTATCCATACATAGAATGAGTATAGATCTATTTTATAAAGAATATGTATCTGGCCATATATATTCATATATGCAGAGATCCATTAAGTGTCTTATATGTTATGCTCATATGTAGTTTAAATATTGTGCAATTATACTTATACTTATGGCATAAATATTTAGTTAACATATTGCATACATAAAACACTATCCTCTGGTGTCTTAGACATAATTGTCTGGTGGTCACAGTGCTCTCAGAATGTTCCACATGTCACAAAGTGCAAAACTTCAATCTACTCCTCAGCTTCATTGATCTGATGAGGTTGCAAGTCCCAAATGTTACCTTTTTACCTTTTAATTATGAGGTTTCATGCATGTGATTCTGTGCATATGCATTTGTGTATAGATATACACAGTAGAAATTTGCATCCTTTTAAAATTATGATCAATGAAAAACCTGCACGGGTGTATTTTTTAAAGACCTGATAAGCAAACAAAAGCAAGGAACAAACAAATAAACACTTTAAATAATTTCACAAAATGTAAGGTAAGTAAAAAGAAAATGGTGTTTTAAATGTTGTTCTTTGTCAAAAGTGTAACAAGCTGGAAGAGAAGTGTGTGTGTGTGTGTGTGTGTGTGTGTGTGTGTGTGTGTGTGTGTGTGTGAGTGTGTGTGTGTTTTGTGTGTGCACGCGCGAGTGAGTGTAAAGACTTCACCTCTCGCAGAGCTGGAAGTACTGTACAATCAAGACTCAGGCTTATACTTGAAAGATGTTAACTCTCATACGGAAACCTACTTTTCTCTTAAACGGTTTCTTGCCTACTGAATAAGAGCCTTCCAATTGAAGCAAAATGATCCTTAGGTACTAATATCAAGCACAGTCACAAAGCGGCTGGCCATTTATGCTGCCACTTTAGACAAAGATATTTAGTTATTCCCAGGTAGCAAGTGCACTTTTGCATTTTTAAGTACGGTTAAGCATGGTATAAACACATTTATAAGTGCAATTACAAAATACTTCTAAAATGCTCTAAAGTGACCGGGTTAAACGCACCTTCCACATCCATGTCTTCATGTTACGTTTCACTAAACTCGTTCCCTTCATTTTGACATCTAAATTAATGTGTTAACATTTCCTTTACAACTGGGCAACATTCAATACTTCGACATGTTTGCATTCTAGCTACCACTACAGGAAGAAAAAATATGTCAGAACTCATTTTTGTTTCAACAAGTATTCATTAATATTTAACATTTAATTAACTTTTGAAAAAAGTTTTATGTTTTATATGTATTGCTCTCACGAATAAAGCGCCCCTGTTCCAGCCACCCAATTTTCCGCTACAGACTTAAGAGGTATAGTGCATATGAAAAGAAATATTTAAATACATCTGTCATCACACGTCCTTGCAAATAGTATTTTAACATTATCTGAGTTATTTAAAAAAAATAGGTACATCAATTTTCATATACAGATTCGTTTTAGAAATTATTAATACACTGTGTGCATGCATGCATGCTCCATGCATTCATGCACAGACACACACAAATCTGCTGTGTTGAATAGAATTTCAAGCCAGAAATGGAAAGGTGTTAATGCAGGGACGTGCGACCTGCCTGAAGTCTACTGGGACCCACCCATGTCTTAAATCAGAGCTGTTGTCAGCGATCAGCATAAACCCTTGAAAACAGCATTTTGGCTCTTCCAGTTTATGAGAAAATGTTAACGAATGCTGGTGGAGAACTCTTAGAAATCAACCCTTTTTAAAATGCATTACGAAGTAAATATGCTTCTATAGATATCTAGGTAGAACGTATCTAAAAATGATAGATAGATAGATAGATAGATAGATAGATAGATAGATAGATAGATAGATAGATAGATAGATAGATAGAATCTCCTGACAAGTAAAACTTAAAGGTGTTTACCTTGTCATCAGCATGTAACCTAATTATCTTGGGCAAAATGTAGGCTTCCATTGTCTTGTTGCTTTACTGCCTATGCCCCGCCTCTGGTGGCAGCCTAAAACCTGGCGCCTGGCTAAAACAAACGCAAGGCAACTCTGAGCCTCCACTCAATCCAATTAAGGCGGACTTGGTCCAGTCTGTTACGTGTACATCCAACAAGATCGGCGTTAAGGCAACACCAGAATATTTGGCAAAAAAAGATTTTGCCTCCCCTTCTTTTTTTTCCAGCCGCCGAATCATGTCGATGAGCCCAAAGCATACGACTCCTTTTTCAGTGTCTGACATCTTGAGTCCCTTGGAGGAAAGCTACAAGAAAGTGGGCATGGACGGCGGCAATTTGGGGGCTCCCCTGGCAGCTTATAGGCAAACTCAAGTGTCTCAGCCGGCTATGCAGCAACACGCCATGGGCCACAACGGAGCAGTGAGTGCAGCCTACCATATGACAGCGGCAGGGGTCCCCCAGCTCTCCCATACCACCATGGGGGGCTACTGCAACGGAAATCTGGGCAACCTAGGCAATATGAGCGAGCTTCCACCTTATCAGGAGACTATGAGGAACACTGCTTCTGCAACAGGCTGGTACGGAACTAACCCAGATCCCCGGTTCTCTACCAGTAAGTATAATTTATTTTAATCTTTTGCGAGTGAGTTTCCAGTTCAAGACAAGAAAACAAGGAATTATCAAGTTCCCATTATCGAAGAAAGGGAAAGGGGGCAAAATTTTGGCAATGGATACGGTGGATTTTTAGTGCAATCAAATTAAAAAGGTTAAACAATCTTTAAAAAGACTCTGATTCGTACTTAGGACATAGATTTTCCATCCTCTAGGGGGAAAAATAAGGAGCGTGCCTCTTATGTTCCATACTGTTCTTATGATTCTCTCTGCCTCTGTCCCCAGTTTTCAAATGTTTTGTACGCTTATCAAGTATTGGTAGATTCCTGAACAAACAGACCGCGGCTCCGTTCTGCATTAGCAGTCTTCGGAGCTTGTTTCAAAAAAGTAAATTTGAACAGGATTACAGTTATTTTCTTAAGTACAAGCAATCAACTTGATAGTTTCTCCTTTTTGCCAGTAATTCCTTTGGGAATCCGAACAACTGTCCTCTATAAACAGGACCCAAGTGGGAAAAGCGTGAAGGATTTTTTGTGCTTGTAATATTTTTATTTTCACATAACTGATGTAATTAATGCGACAATAAGTTCATTTTTATGAACATAAATGTAACCAAATGCAGGTTGATTTTCGAGATTTCCATTAAAATGTTGTTTACGTGTGTATGATTTGCAAACTTCTTTAAACGAATACCATAAATTGCGTTCTATTTTCAGTGACATGTAGTAACCACGATTATGTATAAAAACAGCTAGTATCTATATTTTAATTGTTTACAAGAGGATAAAAAATATGTGCATCTTTTTAATGGACTGTAATAGCTTCTTAGACAAGGTATGCATTTAAGAAATGGCATGTTTCCTCTATCAGCTTAAAATAAGTTAAAAGAGAAGTCGAGCTCTGAGGAAAAGCATAAAGCATTCTTTAATCCTTTCCTTTAGTTGGAAATCCAAACCTGCCTATCTGTAGTGTAGGATCATCACACAATATTTACGCGTTCTTTTAATAGCTAGAATAAAACAGTTTCTGTATTGTATTCACACTTGTAACTGGGTCTAAACGTTCGAATGCTGTGTTTTGGGTTCAGTTTTATTAATTCTGTGTCATGTCTGTGTTTCCCCTTAGTACCCCGTTTTATGAGTCCCTCGTCTGGAATGAACATGGGAGGTATGGGGGGCTTGGGTTCCCTGAGAGACGGGGGCACAAACATAGCCCCCCTCCAAAGCACCCCTAGGAGGAAACGCAGGGTCCTTTTCTCCCAGGCCCAGGTGTACGAGCTGGAGAGACGTTTTAAACAGCAGAAGTACCTCTCAGCCCCAGAAAGGGAGCATCTGGCTAGCATGATTCACCTCACCCCTACCCAGGTGAAGATCTGGTTCCAGAACCACCGGTACAAGATGAAACGCCAGGCTAAGGACAAAGCTGCCCAGCAACAGATGCAGCAGGACAATAACTCCTGCCAGCAGCAACAATCTCCTCGGAGAGTGGCAGTGCCTGTACTGGTCAAAGATGGCAAGCCTTGCCAAGCAGGCTCCAACACACCCACGGCAACTCTCCAGAGCCACCAGCAGCAGGCAGCAGCTGCTATTACAGTGGCCACGAATGGCAGCAGTCTTGGGCAACATCAGAATCACCAAACAAACAGTGCAGGTCAGTCTCCAGACCTGGGGCAGCACTCTAGCAGTCCCTCGGCTCTTCAGAACCAAGTCTCCAGCTTGTCTCATCTGAACTCTTCCGCTTCCGACTATGGCACCATGCCTTGCTCCGCCTTACTCTACGGTAGGACCTGGTGAAAAGATGGCAGCCCAATATCATGACCCTATGCCATACCTTAAGCTTCTCCGTAACCAGTTAAAAAAACAAAATTCAACTGTGTTTATGGGTGGATTTATAAAAGGCTGTTGAAAAAGAAATTTAGAGTGACTTTAGAAATGTCCAAACTGCTAAACAAACAGACCAAAACCCCAGGGTTTGAACAAATTGCTCAGTTGTTAGGACGGGCCTTGGTGTCATGGACTGAGCTTTCGGAGAAGTGCATTTGGAAGCTGCACATCTACAACTTTGTATAGATAAGAATTTGCAGAAATGGGAAAAGGCTGAAGGAACCTTCTTTTTCCGAAACGACTAACTTCACAGAAAGCAAAAAGATGCGACTCTTTCCTTCAACCAAAACTGCTGGAGATTTACCAGAACTAGCCTTTCTTTTCTTAGTTTTCGATGTGATACGGTAGCTGTATATTCTGTCAAAGGTTGGACTAAACACTTTAGTTTCTAGTAACCTGTATATTTTATTGTATAAAGCAAACACTTTTTTAATGGCTATTGAAGGGTACTTGTGTATATATATATTTGACAGTTTGCGCAAGTAAATCTCATTCTCTGTTATAACTTATGTAGATATTTGGCTTAAATATAGAAACTTCTAATAAATTATACAGATTTAAAAGATCTTATTTCTGGTTTTACTTTTATAATTTCTTTTGTGAGAAAAAACTGAAAGAGCTCGAAAAGTGGAGAATTAAATCTAGCAAACAATTGAATAAATCAAATTGAAGAAAGAGACTTTGGGGGTTAAAACAATTACTTTTTTTTTTTTTTGTAACTATATTCAGGCAATAGCGAGCCGTCCGGAGTTTTTTTTTAAATATATAATGCTTTCATAATTATTTCATAAAATTTGATATCTAGAGAAGCAATGATTAACATTTTCCCCCAAGTATAAATTAAATATTGAATCAATTTACACAAAATAAGGAATTGAACCAATACGGCAAACTATTTTCAATAACATTTAAATTGGTGCTCATTAACAAAATTGGTGCTCATTAAAAAAAAAAAAAAAAACCCCAAAAACAATAAAAAAAAATAGCATGCAACCTAACTGCTCTGAGCAAGGCTTCTCTGTGTGTATATTTTCCGATTGGATTATAGCGAGTTTTATTTCTATAGTCTTAATAAAATACAATTTATTGTGCCTTGGACTTTTCAGATTCTAAAGACGCAGAAAAGGTGATCCAGGGAGCTATATCTGATCGTTAAATACACATAGCTCGACAAAGAAACACTGTAAATAAATGGGTGGCAGGACAGGTAGGAGCCTGGAGGGAAAAATGTCATCCTGGAAGTATTACATATAGCAGTCAGAGGTACTGTTGAGTCTCATTTTTCCAACTTCACTTTCATATTTTAATTTTCTACTTGTATGTTGATTAGCAAAGCCAAAGCATCGTGGATTCAGAACCCAGAATTTGTGAAAACAGGGTGAAAGAATCACAGTTTGGGTTTTTCTGCAGCTTTTAAATTAATATCCTTTCTTATAGTTCAGTTCTTCCCTGGAATATACTCCAGTTTTAATGTGGGACTAGCTTTCTAAACTGTTTTTAAGGGCCAAATCTTTATTTGAAGGTGTATGTTGTTATTGTGTGTGCTGCATTTTAATGCAGGGCTGACTACTGATCACTCAGATACGTTTTAAACTGTAAGGTGTACTTGAGTAAGAATATAGGCAATGCGAATTCAATTTATTTCTCTTCATTTAGGCTGTGCCATTTATTATAAAAAATATATATTTTAAAAAATCTTCTTATCCAGACATGTTTATTTTGAAAAGTGTTTGTGTACAAAAGGACTAAATGCTACTCCCCCTCCGAAACTGATCAATAGTGTTAAAATCTATTTTCCCACCTCTGTAATTTTTTTTATTGAATGTTTTGCTACACTTGGAAACATGAGCAAATTTTAAACAGTTGGTACTTAAAATAATGAATCCAGCATTAACGATATTTTGTAAGTGTCAACGTTTCTTTTTTCATACTAAATAAACTTTTACCTCTTCTAAATAATGGAAATCCATGAACACGTCAACATATCCATGAAAAATAAGTTTCAAAAGGTGACTGGTAAACCCAAGCGGCAATTGCACGCTTTCCAACTGCAATAATTATGTTATAGTTACAAAGCTTAGGAAAGATAAACACGTTTGGTGGTAGACGTAGTTACTGTAATGGAGTATTATGTACACCGATTTATCTTTTCTAAACCTGATTTAGTTTGCATTAAATAAACTGGTTTTCACTTTGTCTGATGTCGGCTTAGTTTAAAGTATGTTTGCTTGCTCCACAGAAAGGTGAATTCATCACTTTATAGTGAACTGGAATCCAAGCAAACACAATCCAAGCCGCATTTACATATCAATCAACAGCTCCTCAAACACACAACCCTTCAGCATATTTCAAGACTAGGGATTCTCCTCTACGGTGATCTGTCTGTAGCAAAAACCACTGGGGGAGGGGGACCGTTCTATTTTGAGTAACAAGATAGGGAGCACCAGGTTTAAATTGAGCTTTAATATTAGACATACACATTTTAAACCTTGCTGATTTTGAAGAAATCTCAAGCATTCAAGGTTTCTGAATCACCAAGTATAGGTGAAGATGGCAATAATTTGCAACACAATAGCATTTTATTGGTGACCTTTATCCTGGTTTTCTGTTCTATTTTGGATAAGGTAGTGTGTGGTTGCTGTGCTAGTCTGAAGGGCTTTGGAACAGTAACAAAGGTGTATGAAATTAACCATAAGTATATCGCACTGGAGAAAGAAAGACTTGTGTTTTCCATTAAAGATCGGTAAGGAGAGGCTGCTGGTCTGCTGAACTGATATTTGTACTTGAGAGTTGTGATGTGTGGATGTAGAGGCTCAGCGGGTTCAACAACTAGTTTTGCTGTTAGATATCAAAATATTCTCTTCCCAACCAGTTTTTTCCCCCTCATTGGTAAAAGGAGAGATTCTGACAGAAAGACATCTAGGAGAATGCAAAATCTAGCTGTTTGAACCAGGAACTATTGCCCTGCCTGCTGCAGACATGAAAGATGCCAACAGTCTTTGCAGTATCAACAGCAAACAAACCAAGAAAACAAAACAACAGCCTGCAAAAAGGTGGGGAAATGTGGGATACAACTGCAATAAATAGAATAAAAGACTAAATCCGAATAAATCTTCAATCAACTAGATTTGACCACGAGGCTGGTTTAAAATCATGAATCTTGTAGTAAAAATGTTCTCTAATTTCTGTATGTTTAGATACAATGTCTTGCTTAAAATGTTCAGTCTTCAAACATCCTATTCTGAGGTACTTTAGCACTGCAGACTATTGGTCATAAATGAATAAATATGTCAGTAGAGTGATTCCTGGATGATCCTTTCGAGTTATGGCACAAGGGCCTGACTGGAGAGCCAGTTCATTCCTACTTTTACAAATAGAAAGCTGGCAGCATATAGCTAAAAGCTCTTGTGAGATTTTTAATAGCTGCATGACAAAGATTGAGATCCAGTTTAGAAGTATATCTGGAGCACCTGGTCATCGGGTTTTCTCTTACCTCTCAGTCTTCTAGAAACGGAGGCGCGCACGCGCGCACACACACACATACATAATACATTCAGGAAAGATCAACAAACGAAATAGTTTCCGGCTACCTGTATATTTGGGATGAGGTAAGGCCTAACCCTATGTTCTGTATTGAATTCTGCTTTAGATCTGTACCCTTGCTTGCCATTCTTAGATGAACAAATTAACTCTAAATGAAATTAGAGTGGTAAAAAAAAGTTTCAAAGATGTTTCAGTATTGAATGGGGGGGGGGGGGGGGCGACATATTTTGATGGAATTGAATTGTACTGCATTTGGGCAGACTGGATAGGCCATACTTTATCCGCTGTCATTTTTAAAAAATGTATCATTGCAAACATTTCTGTAGGTTTATTAGAATATATGCAAGAGATTTCCTTAGAAACACATTCCTTTTCCTAAGATGCAAAATAGTCATAGGATTGCTTGACTTAACATGAAAAAGAGAGATTATACATTTAATAATTTACTGCCATAATTGCTATTGTATTTGAAGTGTGTAAATAGATCAGTACAGCGTAAATTCATTTCAATCTTTGATGGGAAACCCCACTGCCCCACTGTTTACATATACATGTTTGGTGGAAATTATATTAAGAAGATTGCCCTTGATGCAAAGAATTAATGTTCTTTGGTCTTAATACTACTAAATGCTCGCCAGTGTTTATTTTACAAAATGCAATTTATAAACTTTTTTCTTAAAATACCTAGGTTCAGATTTATCTCATATTAATGAGTTATTTAAAATATGATTCATTTTAGTTTATGAAATGCGTTTCATTATTAAATTCACCATTTTGTTACAGTTTTAACATTTACTTTTTTTTTAAGACATTTTTTTTCCAAACTGGGATGATGATTCTCTCTCTGCATTAAGCACACGAATTTTCTAGCAGTTTTCTCGGTGAAAGCACAAGTGACACTGGGATCAGGAAAAAAAAAAAGTGAGCCTCAAGCTTTTCCAAACTTTTTACTTCACCAGAAATCTGGGAAGATATTCAGTTCTTTACCTAGTCATAAAAATTTGACAGATTAATGAAAGAATATTAAAAATGCAAATAAAATGTCACCTAATTGGAATCTGTGGCCCAATAAAGTATTAATGAAGTGTTTGGGTTCATTATTTTTGAGGGGATCTTTTACTAAAGCTTAGCTCCAGTTCATCTGCAGCAGGGCCTGTAACTTAAAGCACAGAGCACAGGCGTCTGCTGTAGCTTTTATATGTTTTTCTATATTGTTTCTTAGTTATGTCCTTCTCTTTTTTTGTTTTTTTGCTTTTATAGGAGCTTCTATAGTAATTTGTTCCTTATACATGTGGATAATTAACCCCACATCACAACAAAACTTCACTTCCCAATATTAGAATTCAAAGCGTTGCATAATTAAAGCAAAGATAGTTCTACTCTTCATATTTACCTGTTACTCGATAAATATGCATATTGAACTAGTTAACTAATTAAAAATGTGTGAACCGTTGATATGAAGTGAAATTATATAAACATCCTAAGCAGGTGCTGTTGCCAGAAGTCAAAAGTTAATGCTCCGTTTCCTACTCGCCTCCCATATTCACTCGAGACAATATTTGTGTGTAAAATGTTTTCTTTAAAAAAAACAGGGGGGGGGGGGAGATTCACACAATTAGGAGGTTGTTTAGGATGGAAACGTTTTTTAAATATACATTTTAAACAAAATAATAATTGCGAATAATGTAAATAAAAGTTACAAGAAGCATACAATGAAATTTTTCATTAAAAACAAACAAACAAACAAACAAACAAAAAAAAAAAAAACGTTACCAATCTGCAAATATCTGCGCTCAGGAGCATATCACGATTAGGGGAATAAACATTCAGAATTCGTATTGTTATGCCTAAAAAGCCATAATATTTAAAAAAAATAATTCAAAATGTTCCCGCTGTTTTTATAAATTTTACCGGTTGGAGAAGAACCTGTTTTAACAAGTTTCACGTCAAGTAAAGAAAACATCGAGTTTTAAAGAAAATGATCTTATATAGTGATGTTTATTTTTCTGTTGAATGATTTTAACATACATTATACTGCTATGGTTTTATTTATTTATTTATTTAGTTATAGAGATGCGGTTCCTAGTCCCAGCAGGCCTTGCCCTGTTAGGCACAAGCTTACTGTTGTATAGCTTCCAAAGTTCAATTTTTGCACATTGACCACCCATGAAGTTTGATGGCTTTATAAAGGAATACTCAGCATCCACAGTTCTTGAATCTTGATCTTCCTTATGGTTCTGCTGTCTTTGCAGCTTAATAAAAGGTCAGTCCTGCAAGTTCATTCTGGTAAAAATGTTATTTACTGAAATTCAATTATTTATCTTCAATAAAACAGCACTTTTCACCTCCTGAAATTAAATAAAACCATATCTCTGGATAGCTATAGAGTCATGCAAGAAAACATTAAGGCAGATTTCTAATTATTTTCCACCTACAATAAAAGAAAACAACAACAACTGGCCATATAAGATCAATTTAAAGATGGCGACATGCAGTACTTAAAATTGACGGCAGATTTACAAAATTTCTCCCAATGAGAAATTTTTGATAAATTGCATGTGCTTTTTCTTTCACAAAATTAGGTTTGATTTTTAAACAGCCACAGTCCTTTGGCACAATTTCTGATGTGGTTTCTCTGAGATCGCACTGAATTATTGTTTGCAGTAGCAACTCAGTGCCAGATCAGGAATCTTTTGGGATATTCATTAATATATCCCTATAATATATATACAGTACAGCTGTGCGGTATCTGTCTAACACACAGAGCAAGAACTTGCTATGCACAAATGAAGGGACTGAGCGTACGTTCCGCCACTCGAGGCAAAAAAAAATATCCAAGTAGCGCCCGGGATCTGAAGAGTCTTGGTCAGGGCTCTCTGTGTGTATACTGGCGATACACAATGGTAACGTAATTATCTAGCTGAAACATTCTGAAACGGCAAAAAGTTGCAAAATAGATCGACCTCCCTGAGATGAGAAGGACCTGGTTACAGAGAGGTCTGCAACCATCATCCTTTTTTTCAATACATTTTTAAACAAGAGGACCTAGTGAGTGATTCGGATTCAATACACATAATCAGTTTGGAAGTCTTATTTCCATTTGAAAACAGTCCCTTTGCAATCAGGAGAAGCGGGTATACTTGAAAGCAGCAGAATGCATTCCTCCTATGATTGATAGGGGATAGAATTTGGAGATAGCGACTAAACATTTTCTTCCCGGTTAAAACCTTTTTGCATACATGATTTTATGATGATGTATTTTTAATTTAATATTCCTTTTGAAAATATGACTTAATTGCTTTTAGAAAGTTAGGCTTTGACCCACTGAGAGACTCCCTGGTGGAAAAACTGAAAGAATGGTGATTGAAAAAGCATGTTGATTGTCCTACTAGTCTCTTAGGGTTAACAGTCATTTAATCAAGTGTACCCTGGGCCAATAATTTGGAGGAAAATGCTAGCTTGTTCTTTAAAGGGAGGACTGGCTGGGGAACATTTGCCCAGTGTTATAAATAGACAGCACCATAGCACATAAAATGCGAACGAAGACTGAATAAGGATGGAAACGGTACTAACCCAGCCTTCTGTGCAAGTCCAACCTCAGAAACCTGCTGAAAACCTTAACTGAATTGGTAGATCACGCTGAATAACAGGCCGCGTTATAACCGCTTCGTCTAATAAACCACCGAGACCTCTCTTGTGGCATAAGGCGTTATTGTTGTTTTCAGAAATAATTCACCAGGCTGGAACGTTTATCTGATTTGGAAAATTTTTTTTTTCAATGGATGGCAAATCTTGTGGGGTTGTTTTTCACATGTCAGAAAGAGATGTGATGAAGGGTCCTATTCACTTTGCTTCCTTTCTGGACCTTTTGAAAGAAAAAAAAAATCCTCAGAGTCCTTGTTCTTGAGGGGGAAGGGAGGAGGGGTTCTCTTCCATTTTCTACACTACAAAAATTCTTAGCGAATTAGACCCTAGAAGTAAATGAGCTTTTAACACGTCCTGGAATTACATATTTATTAAAAAAAAAAAAAGTACGCTTTAAAAACTTTTAAAAAATATATTATAAACTTCTTGTTAGACCAAAATATAAGTTCTACATTCTAAAGAAATGGTTATTGGGAGTCAAATATATAGAGAATATAAGATTAAAATGTTGTAATGAAAACAGTACAAGTGGAGTAGACTTTGACAGCCTAGTAGAAAGAACAGAAAGAGACACAACAGCTATAGTATAGTGAATATATATGTAATATGTATCAATAGATAGATAGATAGATAGATAGATAGATATGCATTATACTTAGTTTCACATTTGCATGAGCAGAATTTCCTAAATGCATAAATACTATTAATAGAGGTCAGCAAAGAAGATGCAAGGGGTCCCTTTTTTTGCTTATTGTGACTAGCTTTCCAGAGCTATCCTTCCTTCTTCAAGGCACTACAAAATGAACCCAGTGTCCATTGATCTGATGAAAGGAGGATAGCTTTGTGGAAAGCAAATCACCTATGTATTAAGTTCCTCTAAAGAAAAAGGTATCACTTACAACTTGTATTTCTAGTAGTGACTAAGTGGACACCCATACTGATTAATTAGTAGTAGTAGTAATAATAATAATAATAATAATAATAATAATAATAATAATAATTTAGCGTTTACCAAAAAGAGATGAGATATGGAAGAACTCTGATGAGATCCTCTGCCGGATATACATTACTGAAGCTTATATAGTATGTAAACCGCTTTGATTTGTAACCACAGAAAGGCGGTATATCAAGTCCCATTCCCTTTCCCTTTCTAGGTAAAATTTATAAACACGTGTAGAAGTATATATATTCGATGCACTCACCATTTAATGGACTTGCTGTTTAAAAAGCATTCTTAATTCATCATGTAATGATCTCTTTAATTTAGCAATTCCGACCGTAATGCCCTATCTATAATGCATAATTTATAAATACGTTTGCAGATAAGCTGAAGACAAAATATGAACCATATTTATCTTTTCATCTGATATTAAATCTAGAAAGCCTATTAAGAAGAGTGCAAACAGGGAATTCAAGTGTGAGGAGAAGGGTTAGGTAGCAAAAGATGCCATTAATGTTAATTTCACTTTATTTTAATCTCGGTGGCGACATAAGAGGAGTCCTTTCCAACACATTCTACGTTCTGTTTAGTGGGATCACCAACCATCCTGAAATGACAAAAGTGTGGCGTAGTATTTTGCTTTCTCTCTTCAGTGGAGTAATTTTACAGCACTCTGGGCAAAGCAATTTTGCTGAAGCAGCAAATATGAATGCATGCTTTCTCTTAAGCTGCTCATAATTTTTTTAACCCAGCATAATAAACTTGCTATAAATATTAATTCACAATTATAGCTATAATTTGAAGATTATAGTCTTCTCCAATTCGTTAGGCAATTAAAAAGTGAGTAATTTCCAGTTAGCTACCCAATTCCAAAATCACAGAGTTACATTGAGGCTGTCTGCCTAATTTGCTTAATGAATACATTTCTTGAACAGTGAAGGAATCCCTCTGCACAGTATTATTATGCAAAAGAGAAAAACCCCTATTTTGAAGCACTAACTTAAAACAATATACATATCCATTTTGTAATTAGTAACCAAATGCAAACAGTCTGACTGCATCAGGCTTTAAACGTAGTTTAACTTCTGATTTCCATTTCAATCAAAATATTTCCGTGTAGAAAACAGCCTGTTGGTCTTTCGAAGGGAATTTAACTTTTATTATCCAATCTCTACATGAACAAACTTTAATTAAAAAAAAATTTCTGATTCATGACTGTTTTAATTGTGATACGTCTTTGACCATGCAATATGCAAGTAACGCTTCACCGCTTTCAAATAAATGGCTTTTATTTTGTGCTATGATGAAACTGTGACTGCTATCCAGTGTTTATTGGATGGGAAAAAAAAAGACTCTGTAGGGCAATCGCAAAGTATTTGTCAAAGAGAATATTTAACCACGTGCATTTGATTAGCATTTTTAGAAGTTACTTTAATATATTTATTTTAAGGGCATATTACACGGAGAAAAAAATATTAACTCGGAAAAGTGATTAAAAAATACGAAAAAAATAAGATTGTCAGATGACCTTAACCCAGCTTTTAACATACAATTTATTATGGTATTTTCCATCTTACTGTGGTATACTACATAGAAGTTTATTGAACTGAATACTAGTTAACATGTGGTAGACCTGTCCGTTAACAGCCTATTATGGCCTGTGCTTGCCTGAGTAAAAGTGGAGGAATTTCCCTGCTGAGACTCCGTAATATGTCACAGTGATTCTTTGATGAAGCTGGAAGGAAAGGCTTTTTTTGGGGGGGGGGGGGAGGAGGGGTGTTTTTTTATTTTCTCAGAAAAGCTAATAGGATTTTTTTTTTTGCCACTTTCCTGCCACATCCTTCTCAACCTCTATTATGAAAGAAGGAGAAGGAAACTTGGGAAGATTATATTTGAGTGTGGTAAATTCAGTAAGGGCTCTCATTCAGGAAGTTATTTTCCCTCTCATTCTGTTATAAATCCTTACTGAAAAGAGTCCAAGACCTGTGTTTTAAAGGTGTGCTTTTATTAATTAATATGCTTAAAATGCCATTTATTTTAACAAATATCGAGGGCTGTGTGGGGGAGGGGCTAGGAGGAAAAACAGAGCGGGCGAGATACCTTGAGGCTGGGGGGGGGGGGGGGGGGAGACACATTACTGAAATATTTCAGCAGATCTTGGAAATTGACAGAATTTAGTTTGCCTCCAGCTATTTCCAAACTGATTTGAAAAAGTTGCACTGTGGCTGGCCACAGCAACATTTTAAATTACCCTGGTGATACAATGGGTCAATTCTCCTTCATCTCTCCTCTGCCTCCCGAACATTTCCGGTGAAAATTGTAGAAAATACCCTCAAGATTTTCGAGAACTTTGGGCAGAATGCTTCCCCAAATAAATTCCCTTTTATTATTTTATTTTATTTTATTTAACCGGTTGTGGAGTTACCCAACAGTCAACCTTCTTTCTTTATCTGCCCTTTTATCTGCCCTTTGAATGCAGGAATCTTGAGGTACTAACTCGACTCTTTAATAAACATAAGATTTTCTATTTTCAATGAACATGTGGTATGAAAACAGCACATAAAAGGTAAATAAAAGTCTATTTTAGAAATTAAAGGGGGACGTTATCAACGTAGGTTACTGTTAAGGCTAGTTATTTTTTATCACAAGATGGGTTATTTTAGCACAGGGTCTTATTACATAAAATGGGACCCCGGGCTAATGTCGTAAAATAACCCAATTTAACTGTAGCCCACATTAACGTCCCCCCCCCCCCCCCCATGTAGCCAGCTTCACTTAACACATTAATTTGAAATACGTTCTGTTTTTGATCTTTTTGAAATATTCAGAGTTTTTTTTTTAATTTATAGTCTCTGTTTAAACAAATTTCTAACCCCCCCCCCCCCCCACACACACACAGTACCGATTAGATTACGTAAAAACATAAGAAATAATAAGGCACATAATAATTAGAGATCTAATAAAGAACACAAGTAATTAAACTAAAACAAACAATGGAAAATAATTAATCTGCAACAAACAATAATGAAGATATAGGGCTTAAAATAAAAGGTGACCTTAACAATGACACTTAAAATTAAATTAAATCTCCTGCAAATAATTCCAGCTCAAACTCAAGGGACATGTGTTCGCTTTGAATCTTTCCGTAACATTTGTCTTCTGGGCCTTGTCTAGACAGAAAAGGGGGTTGCATTAATCCACCGAAAATGTGTAAGACGGGAGCAAAGTGTAGGCAGTCCACGTTATGGGCTGTGTAAAATGAACGAGGTAAGAGACCTACGCTAATGGGTTCATTTGGCACAAAACAGTAGAGCGCAGTAGCGCGTCCCTGAGCTCAGATGCTGAAACCAGCTGGTTTTAACCGGGAAACACTAGGCACTTTAGCCCTGTATTTAATTTTAATGCGTGCTCGAAAAACGGGGGTTTCTTCAATTTTTGAAAAGAACAGGCCGTCAAAAATTTCCAAAGTGGACAGATTTTTAGAGGAAACCTGCTTGCTGGGGGGGGGGATAAAAATCCAAAGAAAAGGCGACGCTTTAAACCTATAGACAGACTGAAAGTGGTTTGTTTAATGCAGCCGCTTGATTTAAATATAACATTTTTTACTCCAAGGTTGACAGACCAAAGGGATAGAGATCGCTTTAAATCTCCTTCAACCCACCAGTTTTTAATCAGCTAGGAAGCTTTGAAAACTGTGCCACTGTTACATACAACAACCTTGCTCTTTTGTTGTTGTTATTATTATTATTATTATTATTTTAAAACAGCACCACTATATTTCAATTTCATTTTCAGGGATGGAAAATTTGGAGCACAAAAAATATTTAGACCTGTGCTTTTATATATCATGTATTTATTTGGATTGGACTCATCCACCTCTAGGTGAACATTCAGATACAATATGTATTCCTCAACAATAAGAACTGGCCTTAGTGCATCCTTGCGCTGGTCTTTCCCCTTATTTTCCATTAATCTCATATATAGCCCTGCGCTAACATTACCATGAGCACTTCTCACCTCCTATTTAGGCAGCAGTAGGAGCTCCATGTTAGCTGCAGCATCAGCTAGTTAGTGTGCAGAAATGTAGAGCACTAACTGGTTAGCACAGAAATGTCCTCTCTCTGCTTCTGACATGCACCCCTCCCCCCCCCCCCAAAATGTGCTGTTAGCATGCACACATGTCAAAAGTAATGTGGGATGCTTTAAGCACATCCGATGTTAGGCTTTTTTTTTTTTTTTACTGTCTTAGGTAAGCATTAGCACCTAATGCAGCTTAGTTACAGGACCCTGAGGCAGTGGAGGACTGACTTTCCCAAGGTCACAAGAGACTTCAGTGGGATTTTGAACTAGGCACCCTGATTCTCAGCAAGCTGCCCCTCCATTTAGAAAGCTGCAGGGAGATTTACTCTTCCATTACAGTCTAGTTTCATGCCATTGGATTTCAGGGGTGGAGGAGTAGCCTAAAGGTTAGATCTAGCTAAGACCCAGGGAACCTTATGTTCAAATCCTAAGGACACTGCTTGTGATCTTAGAAAAGACCTTATTCTTCAGTTGACTCAGGTAGAAAGCAGTCAAAGAAACATTATTGCACTTGAACCTTACTTCTTTTGAGCTGGTACTGAAAAGGCAGGAGCTAAATCCACTATCCACATAGAATCTTCTTGTGCTGACCTTGTGCATGTCTTCCTTTCTTCTCATATCAGTGGAATAGGATATATGAGGCCACTATCTCTGGTGTTCTGTGCTCTGTTATTATTATTATTGCAATTTAGCACAGCCTGCCAGATGTTCTCGGCTGGATCTGACACTCTAAATATCAAGTCCTTCCCAAGAACCTAGGATATTCAGGGGTATCAACACAGAATGTGTACAATTCCAAGCAGCACAGCCTTCTGTATTTGACAGATGGCAATTTTGCTGATGCCCAGTTGACCAGGTCTTTCAATATAGCCCCATGGCTGCCAATTATTACAGGGACCACAACTGCCGGTTTTCACTGGGGTTGCTCATCTTTAATCTTCAATACTTATATTTTGTCATCTCCAACTGTTTATCTTCAACATGGCTGCCTCCTGATATTGCCACGTCTGTGATCCACACCTGCTTGTTTCAGCTACAGTGGTATCAAGTGTATTGTGTGTTGTTTGTTAGTTTGTATCCTGAAGCATCAGAGAAATTTAGCTTCCTCATCTTATACCACAATTTTGATTTTGTGATCCCACCAATTAGTGGTTATAGGCAAATGATACTTTCGGTAGATATTCCAGTGTATCACGGCAGCTACTTTGTTGTGTATTTTCATGTAGTCAATCTGGGTGATCTTTTGCAAGCAGTGACTAGGTGGTCCACAATCTCTTTGGCTTTTTTTGTATAGCCTGCTTGATGCTCTTAGATGGGTTTGGCATTCTAAATATTGAGTTTATCCCAAGAACCTAGGATATTCAGAGGCATTGGTGCAGAATGTAGGCAGTTTCAAGCAGCTCAGCCTTCTGTAGTTTTGCCAATGGCCATTGTAGTTCTGATTTTGCCAATGGCCATTGTGTTCAGATGTCTTTCAATATTGCTCCAAGGGTGCCAGTTACTACAGGGACCACAACTGCAAGTTTTCACCAGTTGCTCAACTTCAGTCTTCAAGTCTTGATAATTTGTAATCTTCTCCAGCTATTTGCTTTCAACACAGCTGTCTCCTGGTATTGCTCCATCTATGATCTCTACCTGGTGTATTGTGTGGCAAGTGTTTGACACTCAATATCCTGAAGTCCCAGAGAATTTTGGTTTGTATTTTTCTACCACAGTTTCAATATTATTATTTTTATTCTATATAGCACATAAGACAAAGATTTATCTGGTATCACTGAAGAATTCCAGCTTTACCCAGAAGCTTAGGAATTATCCACGTATTTTTGCAAAATATAGCTTGAACCAAGAAACACTGTTTTCTGTAAGTCCGCTCTTGTCAAAACTGAAATTTCAAGGTTTTGTAGAAATTTGTCCAATCTTGGTATAATGCTACCTAAGGCTCCCACAATAATAGGGATAATCCAACATGGCTTATTCCAGAGTCTAACTATTTCTATTGTCAGGTCTTGATACTTTATTAATTTTTCCTTCTCTTTAATTCTTGTGTCTCACATTATTGTTTTTGATTACTGTGATATTGGTTGTGTTAAGTTCCAAATGTTGGTCTGTTTGAATTCAAAAGTCCCATAAATCTTGACTTGCTCATTTTCAAAGACTTTTTCTACACAGTGGTTATTTGCTAAAGTCATATTTCTTGCACAAGGTCCAGTGGATCATTGTGACCACCTATTATGATGTTGTTTTCAGTCAGTTTGGGCAATTTTGCTACATCCACTAAGCAAGTGGTCAATGGTTTCATCTTTTTCATTATATTATCTGCATTTGCTAGTAGTTGAAATATGTTGAATATTCGTTTTCATGCAGTTAGTTTGTAAAGCTTGATCCTGAGATTCAAATATTAATCCTTCTGTCTCCTTCATGAGGATACCCAACTGCAGCTATTGCCAATTCCTGGTGCTGTCCAAGTTCTTTTAATTTCTCTGAGTTATTGTCCATGTAAGGCCTTGTATTTCCAGTTAGTCAAATGGGTTTCCAGTTGCTCGGTTCTATCTTTCATCTTGATGATGTTTTCACTGCAAACTTCAATTAACATTTTCTCATGGCTGGTCTTGATGTAATAGTCCTCATTTTTCTTCCTCTACAGTCAGTCTAACTTGAAGCAGACCCCAACCATCAATTTTTTTTTTGTAATAAATATAGCTGGTCGATGTCACTTTTGGGGTGCAAAGTATGGTGTATTGTCATCAGCTTTCAAGCTTTCCAGTCTAGATTATCCAATTCCAGTTGGGTCCGGTCTACAATTCCAGCTGTGTATCTGACTACTGGACTTGCCAAGGTATTTATGGCCTTGATAGAGTTTCCACCATTTAGTTTTAAGTTTAGGACTTGGCAGACCCTCTTTAGGTATTTCAATTTTGATTTATCATTAACTGCTTAATGTAAGATGTTAGCCAATTTTAAAATTCCTAGGTACTTGTACTGCCGTCTATGGGCAAACATTATCAGTTCCCGTTTTCAAATTGTACTCCTGATTCCTCAATTTTGCCCTTCTCTATACTGATCATCACACACTTGTCAAACCCCAAATCAATCTTTATGTCTTCACTGTAAACCTTTACTGTGTTTTAACACAGAATCCATTTCATCTCCTGACTTTTCTTAAAGCTTTAGATTATTATTATTGGGCCCGATATTCAGCTGGTGGTGGACAGGGTTTTTTGTCTGCTGCTGGCACTAAAACCAGAAATTCAGTGCTGGACCCTGTGCAGGATTTGGCTTTGGAATTGTTTTTTTTAAAAAGTGGGCTAGTGCATGTCCAGGTAAGTCTATATTCCCAACACATTCCCAAGTCTATATACCCAACATAAAACACCGGACACTTGCGACACAATGTAACCAAGGACCGTAATGGACATTACCTGACACTTCCTCCCCTCTCCCTCTCTAAGTTCCCCATTTGTACATACCCCACATGTACCTCATTCTACCACAATTCTACCACAATTCACTATGTATTCATTCAAACCATGTATTTCTTCAGACCGAAATCGGCTAAAGCCAATAACGGTAATATGTAAGCCACATTGAGCCTGCAAAAAAGTGGAAAAATGTAGGATACAAATGCAAGTAACAAAAACAAAAGGAGATCACTCCGCTGAATTGTAGAACATAACAACCAAAACACAGCGGACGTTTTTGTATTAATTGTGAATAAATGACAGAGAGGAAGAGGACCTCAGACCAGTGACACTTTTTTAATCAATTAAGATTATAATCATGTGGTCACAAATATGTAATCACTGGTCCTCTACCAGCCTCCTCCCTAAATATTGGTTCGTGCGCTTTTAATATTTAATAATGCTGGATTTCTCAAGCATATTCAGTAAATATTGAACATTAAACACCACAGCTACTTAGCTTAGCTTATTGCTGCTCCAACCAGAGGCTCCCCTAATGTCCCGTTTAGCCACATAGGGCTTCGTCAGGGGAAGAGCACCCTGCAATATTGCACTGTAGTAGAAATCAATTCTCCATTTTGAATCTCTCCTCTTTGTGCCTTCGTTTCTCCTCTGGACTCCTCTGAACTGTATTGAAATTAAAAGAATATTTTATCAATATCTTGTAGATTCGTGATGCAGTATGACCTTCAGCGATTAAAGATTGTGCAGTGTCAAATAATGAAGGCTGTAGTGTAGACAGCAGAGAAAATGATGGAGAAGCAGAAATACTATGTTATCTGTAACGACTTGAAACATGCAGAAGAAGGTAAGGAAAAGTTTTCCTTAAAATCAGTAAATGGTCGAAAGGATTTATCTGCATGAAGTACATCAACCAAAGTCCTTATTCCCTTGTCAATCCATTCTTTCCAAAAGAAGGGAAGTTTGTTAATTCGTACATATGGATTGTACCACAATGACATATATAAAGATTTCGAAACAGGCACAGTAAGAAGTTTATCTAGCTCAAGAAGTGATTTCACAGTGACTGAGAGTATAGGATCTATATTCTGAGAAGGAAAAGAAGATGATAATAACATTGGAAGTGTGAATGGATGCACCATAGCTTCTTCAAATAATAACCAAATTGGTTTATAATCATCTTTTTGACAGATCCAATTACAACCCTGCTGCGATATAAAGGATTTGTGGTAACTAGTGAAGTCTGTGAATAAAACACCCCCAGTGTCCTTTGTACCTTTTAATTTTCTAATAGCAATTTTGGAAGTTTTATTTTTCCATTAAAAAACATTTAACAACTTATCTAGCTGTGAAAAAAAAGAAGGAAAGGTCAAGGGAAGCATACTAAGAATGTAATTAATCTTAGGAGATACCATCATCTTAATTGTTTCTAGACGGCCCCACCAAGATAGAGAGAGAGGGTGCCAAGAGTGTAAAAGCTGTTTGAGGAACTTTAATATTGCTTCTGTATTATAATGAATGGTGTCTGCCAAAGAGGTATATAAATCTATTCCTAGATATCTGAGTTTAGGTTTAGCCCAAACTAATCCAAATGAACTTGCAATGTGTGAGAGAGCATAAGAGTTTAATGGGAGAAGCTCAGTCTTTTGTTGATTAACTTTGTATCCTGAAAAATGAGAGAATGTATTAATAGTTTTGAAGAGTGCAGGGATTGAGTCATAAGGATTAGAAAGATATAGAAGAACATCATCAGCATAAGCTGAGTACTTAATTTCAAGACCCTTATAAGTAACACCTTTTATATTACAGCAATCCTTTATTGCCAGCAAGAGAGGCTCGAGCGCTATATTAAAAAGATATGGAGAGAGTGGTCAGCCTTGTCTAGTTCCTCATTTAAGAGAGATGTTTTTTGATAATGAATTATTTGTAAGTATTCTAGCTATGGGATTGGTATATACAATTTTGATTTTATTTATAAATTCCGAAGGACAACCAAACCATTCTAAAGCAAGGAACAGGTAGTCCCATTCTACTGGGTCAAAAGCTTTTTCTGCATCGAGAGCTAGAGCTACTAAGGGTTCATCATGGGAATTTGCCAAATGAGAAATATGAAAAAAGAGTCATGTATTGTCACTAATGAGTCTAACTGGCATGAATCCAACTTGATTGGGACTTATAACTTTTGAGATAATTTGTTTAATTCTATTGGCAAGAATTTTAGCATATATTTTGTCATCAACATTTAGTAGGAAGATAGGACAATAATTAGAAACTAGCATGGGATCTTTATTTGGTTTTGGTATAACAGTAAGAATTGCTTCAGAAAAAAGACAACCAGAGGCATTATCTGGAGTTAAGAGTATTAAATAATGAGAGAATTATAAGTAACAGTTCCAAATTTTATAGAATTCTGTTGGAATACCATCAGGGCCTGGTGTGTTTTATTTTTTTTTTGAGGGGATTCTTTAATTGTTGTATAAAATTCTTGTTCTGAAATTTGTTTCTTAAGTGATTCTATATCAGAATGAGACCATTTGGGACCTTTAAGGTAGATAGGAGTTCAAATGCCTTGCTTTGAGTGTTCATTGATTCAGATTGATAAAGATTAGAGTAGAAGTAATGAAAGGCTTTGGAAACCTCAGAGTTAGAGGTAGCAATAGCTTGATTGGGTAATTTAATAGCAGAGATTTGAACTTTGAGTCTTTTTCTTTTGAGATAGTTTGCCAATAAGGTACTACTCTTTTCTTTTTTAGCATCATATTTAGAATGGATATTAGAAATTTGTTGTCCAGCTTTAAGTCTAAGTAATTTATTCAATTTATATTTTAAGTTATACAGAGAATTGAGTAAGGAGGCAAGACCTAGTTTTATGTATTTAGATTCTGTATCTTTGATCTGTATCTTTGATTTGTGATTCAAGTTAGAAATCTGAATATTTTATTGCTTTGCCTTGTATGATGCCAAGGAGATGATTTCGCCTCTTAATATGGCTTTAAATGCTTCCCACACCAAAATAGGATTAGTAGAAGAGGGAGTATTAATCTGAAAGAATTGCTCAATAAAAGATCTAATTTTCTTAAGAACTTCCTCATCTCCCAATAGACTCATAGGTAGCCTACAAATTGGTGATTTTCTAGGAGCCATTGCTGTCCAATTTAATATTAAAGAGACTGGGGCATGATCTGAAACTACTATAGGAGAAATGGAGGAGGATTTGATAGATTCCACTAATGAGTTGGAGATCAAAAAGTAGCCTAGCCTAGAAAAACTATTATGCGGGGCTGAATAGAAAGTAAATTCTTTAGAAGTAGGATTACATATTCTCCATGGGTCTATAAGGTGCAAGTGTTCCATATATGAGTGTAAAGTGATGGAAGATTTGGAGGGAGACAACTTGGTTTGTGAGTGTCTAACAAGGAGATAATCCAAGGGTATATTAAAGTCTCCAGCTAAAATAAAGGGAACAGGACCTTGAGATTGAACAATATGAAAGAGATTGGAAAACAATTCTGGAGAGTCAATGTTGGGAGCATAAATGTTAACTAACAGTACTGATGTGTTGTTAATAGAGGCTTTAACAATTAACAATCTACCTTCAGGATCTATGTGTTGATCTAGTACAGATGGGTTACAATCTGTGCTAAATAAAATTGAGACACCTTTTCTTCTGCCATGGGCAGGGGAATCTATTGAGGAGGAGATCCAATTACATTGCTTAATGAGTTGTGAAGTGTTTGGGGAGTGTGTTTCTTGCAGAAAAATAATTTCTGGTTTCAATTTTTAAAGATATATAAGAACCTTCTTTCTTTTAATGGGGTGCCTTAGACCATTTACATTCCATGTCACAAAATTAATAGATCAGTAAAGTTTTGAGACATTGTGAGTTATAAGATGAAAAGAGAGAGCGATTTAGAGGTCCATAGCATAACAGGAAAATATCAGCAAAATTGCAATACCAAGAGCATATTAAACTAGGAGGAAATAAGAACAGCATGAGGAACTAAATCAATAGTTCCACCAATAGAATGAAAAGAGAGTGAATGACACTGAGAGTAAGGATGAGAGAACACTTAAAGAATTCCCTGTATTATACATAAAAAAATGTATAGGATTATATGCCAATGGAAAAATAACGATAGTCTCAAATTATACAGTTTGCCACATGAAAGATATATATTTAAGACACATAAAGCATAATAGGCAACAACATAAGATGAGAAAGACAGGAAATAAAATTGAAACAGGATGAATCGATGAAATATCTGATAAAGCAGGTAAATCTGCATAATAGAAAAATGAGACTTTAATAGAAGAAATAGGAGAGATTAGTTATTATACAGCATGTAAGGAAACTTCAATAAAACACATTACTGAACATCAGCAAAAGAGAAAAACTCGATTTAAGAAACTATGAAAAACACGAGCATATTGCAGGAGAAAATACACTTTAGGTATACACATTAAGGTAGTTTAAATGTAATCGTAAACCTTACCAAGTGTGACTCAGTGTAATAGAAATATTATCAGACATACTACAGAGAGCATGTGACTGTTAAAAAAGGAGAGAAAAAGAGACAAATTACGTGTCCATTCCTGTAGATTGGAGATGGTCTAGAAAAAGCTGAAGTTGGTCTGGGGAATCATAGAACTTTGTTGATTTATGTATAGTCACTGCCATTCTGGCCGTGTATTGAAGGACATACCTGACTCCAAGAGATTTGAGATGGGTCCTCATTTCCAGGAAGGCTGTAGTTTTTGCAAAGTCCGGAACGATGAGAAACCTTTTGTCGTCAAATTTGAGATTATTAGAATTTCTGGCTGCGGTTAAGACGTGCAGAGCTTGAGAGAAACGGAGTAGTTTTGCTATGATCGGGCGGGGCTGCTGTGATCCTGGCCTGAGGTGCTATGGGGATCTGTGTGCCCTTTCAAATTGGAAAGGTGAGTCTAGATATAGTTGAAGGACATTAGGAAGCCAAGATGTCAGAAATTGAATTATGTCTGATCCTTCTACACCCTCTTTCAGCCCAATAATTCTGATATTATTTCTCTAATTTCTATTAGACAGGTCTTCCAGTTCAAGTTCTAGCTTTTGAATGTGAAGGTCTGTCTTTTCCTGTAACTGCGCCATATTTAGTGCAGATTCATCGGCACGTGTCTCCAGCTTCTCGATTCTGTCCTGAAACGCCAATAAAGAAGCAGTGAGAGCCTGTAATTCCGATTTTAGATCAAACATGGTTTGATAATGTTTAGTAGTTAGATCTTTCAAAGCCCGAATTTCATCCATCAAGATATCGGTAGCCGAGTTCGGAAGTTTCGACTGAGCAGTCTTTTCTGGCGTCAACGGGTCAGTCTTGGTTCTTTTTGATCCCTATTGCAAAAGATTCAAGGAAGAGTCTGATTTCGTTGATTTAGAGAGAGACATGGAGGGGCATAATTGAATGGGGGCGCCCATCTATAAGGGCGCCCATCTCCGGGGACGGCCCCGGGAAGGGGCGGAGCCAACTGTATTATCGAACAAGATGGGCGGCCATCTTTCGTTTCGATAATACAGTCGGGGCCGGCCAAATCTCAACATTTAGGTCACCCTTAGAGATGGTCAACCTAAATGTTAAGATCGCCGGACTTAGAGATGGCCGGCCTCGGTTTTTGCCGATGATGGAAACCGAAGCCAGCCATCTCAAAACTGGTCAAATCCAAGCCATTTGGTCGTGGGAGGAGCCAGCATTTGTAGTGCACTGATCCCCCTCACATGCCAGGACACCAACCGGGCACCCTAGGGGCACTGCAGTGGACTTCACAAATTGCTTTCAGAGGCATAGCTCCCTTACCTTGGGTGCTGAGCACCCCAAGCCTCCCCAAAACCCACTACCCACAACTGTACACCACTACCATAGCCCTTAAAGGATAAAGGGGGGCACCTACATGTTGGTACAGTGGGTTTCTGGTGGGTTTTGGAGGGCTCACATTTACCACCACAAGTGTAACAGGTGGGGGGGGGGGATGGGCCTGGGTCTGCCTGCCTGAAGTGCACTGCAGTACCCACTAAAAACTGTTCCAGGGACCTGCATAGTGCTGTGAAGGAGCTGAGTATGACATTTGAGGCTGGTATAGAGGCTGGCAAAAAATGTTTGTAATTTTTTTTTTTTGGGGTGGGAGGGGGTTGGTGATCCCCGATTCCCTCCGGTACTCATCTGGTCAGTTTGGGCACCTTTTCAAGGCTTGGTCCTGAACAAAAAGGGACCAAGTAAAGTCAGCCAAATACCCGTCAGGGCCGCCCTTCTTTTTTCCATTATCGGCTGAGGACGGCCATCTCTTAACCATGCCCCGTCCCGCCTTCGGTACACTGCCAACATGCCCCCTTGAACTTTGGCCGTCCCCGTGAGGGAAAGCAGTTGCGGCTGGCCAAAATCGGCTTTCGATTATACCTTAGGAGAAGGTCGCCCATCTCCCGATTTCTGTTAGAAGATGGCCGCCCTTCTCCTTCGAAAATAAGCTGCATAGCCATCCAAAGAACATATGGAAGAGAACATATTGTTATGGATAAGTAAATGAGTAGTGCTAACTTGTATTTGGTAATCACCCAGTCGGTTATGAATGTGGACGTCGGCACTTTTTCTCTTGGTATCATTCTATTTCTCGTGCCCTTCCCTTCCCCTCTGTGGCACTCCGATGTCATGTTTTTATTTATATACATATATTTTTATGTATTATCATTTCATATTTATGTCTCTTATATTATTTATATATTTATACATTTTGGTGTACTTAAATTTATGCATTTTATTTCAACTTGTAGACTCCTGAGGCAGTCGTTGTTGCCCAAAACATGATGCCGTTTTGAGTCTTATCTCCTATTAAAAACATTATTTTATCTCTCGTCTCCATGGTTTTTTGGAAGTGTCCTGTTGATCATACTACTTCCTTGTCTCTGCAGTGCTAAATAGTTAGCACTTTAAGGGGCTGATGCAGAAAAATGTGTTAGGTTTTGTGCACTGGTTAGGTTGGTTTTAGTCAACAAGTGCTCAACACATTTAAATCCATGCTAATGAAGCTATTCGTTATTCAGTGCAGACGCACAGAAATTTCCAGAAGAACTAAAGGCTGAGACCCCGATTCTCAGAACCAAATGGAGGAACTAGAGGCCTTTAGCGCTGGACTAGCACCCACAGTAGTGAGCGCAGAATGCTCAGACTCTAGCATGGGCAATGATGAGCGCCTCAAAGATTAGCATAAATAACATGCTAATGTACTCAAATGGGTGCTAATAAAGTCATTTCCTATTTTCTCCCAATGCTCAGAGAACAGCACACAAAACAAAGCTGCCCTTACTGCTGAAAAAAATAACGCCAGCTCATAGCAGGATTTCCCACGATTCTCTCTTTAAAATTGGCTGTTTTTTCTTTAATTTTGAAGCAGTAGGAAGCCCGTGCAAGCCCCTAAGCACCAGTAGTGAGAAACAAATGTGCGCAAGTCCGTGCAAACCCAAAAGTTAAAGCACATATTGGCGTCTGTTTCCTGCATTTAAATATAAGCGAAGTAAAAAAACATTTTTGAAAAGCTTATATTTAAAGGTGCAGAAAAAAGACACCAATATGTGTTTCATTTTTGTGTTTGCCTGGTGCATGTGCACAGGAGCTGTGCTTACTGCAAAACTCTTCTGTGCATGTGCCAAGCATGTTCCCCTCCTTGCTTTTGCTTTAACAGTGTGCATATGATTTGCATACCATTTCCTTTGAGCATTGGTGAGCTAATTTCCTGCGCTGTTCTGGATTTTATGTCTGTTTCTTCTCTTTACTGTGAGTGTACAGACCCACAACTTTTTCTGGGTTCCATAAAGAGTAAGGATTAAAAAACAGTGTGTGGAAAATATAGGATCCCTTACATAATTTCAAAATACTTTGTAATTGTTTAAACATTTAATATGACCTTTAAAAATACATTAGTGTAACATTTTTTTTCTAGTTAATTTGTGTTCAAAATGTCCTCCTTCAACCTTGACACATTCATTAAGTCTTCGACACCACTGAGCTGTTGGCTTAATGAATTCTGGGGTTTGATTAATTAAAAGCTCAACTGTTTTGCGAGCTTGATGCGCTGGAGCTCCATCCTTTAGAAAAATAAAGTACTCAGAAATGTGCCAAATTTCATGCAGAAGTTTTTGCTGTAGTAGGACATTTTGGGGTCATTTGGAAAAAATATTGGGGGTCCCATTTTTACAGACACCATCAACCGGATTCTATATATGGCACTTTGAGTTGCACATTCAAATATGGGTGCACAACTTAATTGAATAATAAGCCAATTAGCACTGATAATTGGCATTCTAACTGTTACAAGAAATTATTTATTTAACGCTAATTGGGTTTAATTAGCAGTTACTCATGTAAATTTATATGCTGGATCTGCACCTAAATTTTAGAAGTCAGACCAAAGAACGAGCACAGAAATGGGAGGATCGGGGGCAGATCAAGTGTGTTCTTAGAATTTACACACGTAGTAACAGAATAAGGGGGATATGCACCTAATTTAGGTGCAAGAAATTGTACCTTTTTTCAGTTGGTGTAAATGACCATGCCTAAGGTTAGGCACAATTCCCAGGTGTAAATGCTATTCTATAAGCCATGCCTAACTCTTAAGCACAGCTTATAGAATAGTGCTGTGCGTTTTTTTTCAGCACCAATTTTTTAGGCTGCTCCATTAGAATTGTCATATATTGAATGTGCAACTTAATGTTTTTTTTTGTTACATTTGTACCCCGCGCTTTCCCACTCATGGCAGGCTCAATGAGGCTTACATGGGGCAATGGAGGGTTAAGTGACTTGCCCAGAGTCACAAGGAGCTGCCTGCGCCTGAAGTGGGAATCGAACTCAGTTCCTCAGTTCCCCAGGACCAAAGTCCACCACCCTAACCACTAGGCCACTCCTCCACTAACAAGCCAATCAGCCCCAATAATTGCCAATTAACAAGCAATTATTGCCACTAATTGCCATGAATTAGAATTTACACACACAACTGTCTAAGCGTATTCTGTAAAGTGATGCACATAAATTCTAAGTCACATAGCTGAAAAGGGGGAGTGACCATGGGCATTTCTAAAATCTATGTGCGTTGTTATAGAATATACCCGGTCTGTGTCTAATTTAGGCGTTGGCATTTACACCAAGTTTTACTTGGCATAACTGCCAATAAGTAAATTTAGTTGTGTGGATGGGCGCTTGGCATATTCTATAAGCTGTGCAGAAATTTAGGCATATTTTATAAAGTACACCCAAATTTAGGTGTATTTTGTTTCGGTGTCTAGTTTTTTTAGGTGTGATATAGAGAATCTAGCCTAAGTTGTATGTACATGTTTTCATTGCACTCTCTCATATTAGAGCACATTTTCTATGCTGGACCTGTTTGCATTCTATGTGATCATTGCATTTGGGAAGCAAACATTTGGCTCACAAAGTGAAAGTCATTCTCTAAACACTGGCTCATGGCTTTAATGCAAGATTTCTGCAGTGGCCCCTACTTTTAAAGTTTAAAATTCAGGCAATTTCAAGCAGTGACTAAATAGCATACATTCTATTTGCTCTTCATTTTAATAGACTGCATAATGTGACATCCTGAAAAACAAACAAACACCAGCCTCTACTTTGTGCTCCAGATTTACCTCTGCAAATGCAGGGCTGATCTGGACCCTCTAATCTAATTTTTTAAAAACTCAATTTTGAAAAACAGATTTTCCTCAAAATCTGAGGGCTACCATACAAAACTGGCCAGATGGAGACATTTTTATAGGCTTCCTATCTGGATAGAGGTCATTGGGAAACTGCTATTTTGCCACCAGGTAAGAGCTAAGACCAATGAGGTATCATAAATGGTGGGGGAATCAGCTTCAGTTCCTTCTAATTAGCACCTCAAAGGCTCTGCATACAATTATGTACCATCTTCCCACTGATGGGCGATGATCAGAAGCAAACACAGGTGCTAGAAGCTGTTAGCGCCATACTAGTACCTGCATTTGCTACCGCCCCGTGATCAGAGCCCCCGAGCGTGTGGAACATGCTCGCGGGCTCTGAATGCAACTAGCATGCAAATGCAAGCAAAACAGGGCTCAGAGCATTAGTAGCATGCAAATGCATGCTAAACCTATTCATCCCCAATGATCAGTGACCAGCGCGCCAAAGATTGGCACGCCGGCTGCGGCAAACCCTATGCCAGCTCAGAGCTGGCATTAGGGTTTGCAGACCATTGGGAAGGAATGGTGAGCCCTGTCCAGCATGCATTTGCATGCTAGCTGGCCCCCATTCTCCACAATGCAGCAGCCCCAGCAGGAACCCCGACCCCCCCCCCCCACCCCAATGGGCCACCAGGGACATCAGAGGGATGCTGGGGAGGAGGGGTTAGGAGGGGCTGGAGACCCACCAGATCTCCGGCCCCCCTGAACCTGTGTCAGGCGGGTTGGGGGGGTCACGGGGACCGGAGGTCCACTGGACCTCCAGCCCCTGTTTTGCTTGGCTCAAGCGGGGGTAGTTGGGGTCTGGTGGTCCCATGGACCTCGAGCCCCTGCGTTTGACAGGTCCGGGCTTTTGACAGCCCAGACCTGTCAAACAAGTGCGGGAGGATTATCAAGTGCAGGAGGATCCGCTCAGGCACAATTCTCCTGCACTTCTACCCCATCATCAGAGAGAATTGCATGCTTAAATTTGCATGGAATTATCTCTGATCATAGGTCCGGTAAAGCTTCACGCTGTTCCAGCACTATTTTTAGAGTGCTGTTTGGAACAGCACAGGGCTTTTGATCATCTGCCTATGAATGTGCTAGGTGCTAAGTTCAGGCCCCGATGATCAAAACTCTGGCACTATCCAGAACAGCACCGGAAAAACAACACTCGTACAGCACAGTAAAGGAAATCCCTAATGCTCAATGCTAATGACATGCAAATTTAGGCACAGTCATAGCATTGAGCATTAGGGAGTTCTGCTGGAGGATAGTACCTGACACATGGTTCAAGAGTTGTGCATTAAGCACAGCTCTTAGGCACATGTCCAGAAGACAGAGGGTGGGGGGAGGGAAAGAGGAGGAAGAGGAGGGTTACCCAGATCTGGGCCTGCATTGTACTGATTGCACAGACGAGTATAAAAGTAGCTCTACAGAAATAGATTAAAGTCTATTTTGTTCCTATTTAAAAGTTGTGAAAAAAATCAGAACTTCTGGCAAAGGCACTGTCGAGATATTTTCTCTCAAGCTAAAGCAGAAACAGAAACAGACAGTTTTTCTGTAGTTATTCTATCTAGAACTATTAAACTAGCTCATGAACTGTCTGGTGAACAAGTTTCTGATTTTTTTTTTCTATTATTGGTATATACTGAGAGTTATTTCTTTTTTTTTTTTTAAAGCCATGATTGTCTTCAATCATCCCTCATAAAATAATTTATGCCATAGATCTGCGAGCGATCAAAGTCCGGTACAACATATGACCGACTTCACCAAGAGGAGGTTAATTCCCACTTAAGTAACCCGTTTTCTCTTTTTTTAAAAAAAAGTGTCAAGAACAATCTTTTTTTTATGAGCTGAGCATGGTCGGGCTGTTTCACAAGCCTTCATGGCAGCTCCGAGCTGGCGTAGAGTTTACAGCAGGAAGAGCACCCTTGTTTGGGCCTGCTGTCCGCCGGGCATTGGGGAGGAATAGGGAATGAGCTGATTAACATGCATTTGCATGCTCATTGAGCTGGGAGCTGACAAGCTCATTTCACTCGCTTGTCTGCTCCCAGCATCCAGTGCTAGCAAATGCGGCCACTAGTCTGGCACTAAATGGCCTCTAGTGCCCACATTTGCTTCTGAGCATCAGGTTGCCAGTGCCTAGGATGCAGATGCTCAAAACTGTTCTGAACAGCGCCGGAAAAAAAACCTGCTGGATCAGCGTGGTGAAGGAACTCCCTATTGCTCAATGCTAATGAGATACAAGTTTAGGCATGCTCCTAGCGTTGCGCATTAGGAAATTCAGTGAGAGGATGGCACTTGGTGCAAGCACCCAACAATTGGAGTAGAGGAGTGGCCTAGTGGTTAGAGCACCGGTCTTGCAATCCAGAGGCGGCCGGTTCAAATCCTGCTGCTGCTCCTTGTGATCTTGGGCAAGTCACTTAATCCTCCATTGCCTCAGGTACAAACTTAGATTGTGGAGCCCTCCTAGGACAGAGAAATATCCAGTGTACCTGAAAGTAACTCACCTTGAGCTACTACTGAAAAAGGTGTGAGCAAAATCTAAATAAATAAATAAATTATGCATTAAGCACTGAGTGCATGCCCAGAACACCAGACGGGAAGGAAGGAGGAGGAAGAAGTGCCAGTTGCCCAGTTCTGAAGTTTAAAGATGGCGGCTCCCTCACACTTGCCTGGACAGACACTTCTCCGGGCCAGCGGCAATGGGGGGAAGGGATGTTCAGAGCTCTCCAAGGAGGCCAAAAATATACAAGAGAAGGAAGAAACCACAAACAGCTTGAAGAAAGATCCCATGTGATCCAGGATTTGCTATGTTAGAATTCTTCGGGGTGCAGGAGTCTGCCAGAAACTCGTGAAGGGGGTCCTGCTGCCTTTAGGCACCTAAAGGGACAAGTGTGGTATTTGGGGGTAAGAAAGTACTTTCTGGCTGGTTTAACGAATGTGATGGTGGCCCTGCTTTCACTCCTGGTTCACAAACCCTACCACCAGCTCCAAGCTGGCATAGGGTCTACGTTGGTATGGGCACCATTGTTCTGCATGCTGTTTTCTGTGCATGGGGCAGGAATACAAAAGAGTTCTTCAGTATACTTAAGCATGCATTAGCATGTTACTCGCGGTGTTCGTCTGAGCATTCATTCATTCCCGTGCTCTGGGCCTCTGAACATTCTGCGCAGGTAAATGCAGGTTCTAGTCCAATGCTAATGGCCTCTGGTGCTCGTGTGTGCCTCTGAACATTGGAGCCTAGGTAGGTACACAGCAGCTCTGCTTTTTGCCACCTCCTTGGCAGGGGCGTAGGCAGAGAACAGATTTTGGGTGGGCCTAGGCAAAAATTGGGTGGGCACCATGTTCTCCCCCCCCCCCCCCAAAAAAAAATTATCTCAGCTGGTGGGAAAATGCTTCTTTCCACCTTGGCAGCAGGCATGCACTGAAAACTGATCATGCGCAGGTGTCGTGAAGAGTAGTGTTTTCGTTACCATCAGCGGAAAATCTTCAGCTGGCGGAGCTTGGGATTCCCACCAGTTACCACTAAACATGTGCTACTGTTGGGTGGGCCTGAGCCATAAATGGGTGGGCACTGGCCCACCCAAGCCCACCTGTGGCTATGTCACTGCTCCTTGGCAAAAAAGCCTCAAGATTTGCTTTTGCCTTAAAAGATGAAAATTAATGGATATTTTGTAATAAAAAAATTCTAGATTTTTGGTTCATCTAAACTGTAACTAAGTATCATTCTATCTTTCATGGATTCTGACTGTGCAGTGTTTCGCAGAGAGAGTAAATATTTCTCTCTCTCTCTCTGTGGCATAAGAATCCAATATTATAACTTGTTTTTTGCAATAACAATGCTAAAAATCGCACATTTCTTAGTTAAAACAAAAAAAGTTGATGCATAACAGCCAGCCATATGGTGCCCCGGTAATTATCAATCGTAGTCAAATCAGCTGCAGGAGAAATTCTGGTTTTCCTCTGCTATAGCTGGGAGGGAAAGGGAAGGCACAATATTTGATGCAAGGGATAACATAGATGGCATTACCAGTTGCCCAGAACTCATGAACACACCAAGGGCTCTGTTTACTAAAGTGTGTTAATGTTTTTAGCGGGCCTACACTTAGCTAACTGTGTAGGTGCCTATAAGGATATTGTAGGCACGTACATGGTTAATGCGCATTAAAATATTAAAGGGCCCTAAGCTGCTTTCTACAAGCCAGCATTTTTGAAATCTTGACTTACTGCTTCTTTAGAGGTTTCATTGGTCAGCTGAAAGCCATCAAAGAGTAACCTCTCAAAAAGGTTGTCCCAGCAACATTTTTCAAAAGATACCACCATATGCACCTTGAAGACATTAGAGGCCACATTTCCGGCCCTGTTTACAAAGGTGTGCTCTAGCCCATAGGAATATTTTGGGCCCTTAATGATTAGGCAAAAGTAGGGCACAAATTCCACAAGTTAATGTGCAAAACTTTAAAATTTCCTGTGTTATATGCAAGGGAAAATAGTTCCACAGAAATAAAGTGTAACCATACCTTTGGAAAAAGTGCTGTGAAGTGCTTGCCACAACAGCTAGCCTAAGAATTGAATAAAAGCCTCAGAATGTGTAAGTTTTGTTTTGTTTTTGTATTTTTATAAAGTATTTTCCTCCTCCACAAGCTGGATAAAAGATGTGCTCTGTAATGCTATTGCAAACAAACAAATTAGCAGGATTTTTGTATTTTTTTGGTCTACATTTCCATGATCCTTATTAATTGATTAATTGCATTTCTAACAGATTCTAAAACGGCTAACAATGAAAACCTACTGACAATAAAATTTATAACAAACCCATTGGTGCCTCTTATTTCATGAAGTGAAAGGATGGAAAATAATTCCACCACACGTGTTAAAGGAACGGGAGAAGAATCGTAATCAAGATCCAGATGATTATAATAAAGTAATTCAATGACAGACCAGCGGCCAGGATTCCACAAAATCTGGTAAATACAACACGGTCACAACTAAATAAAAACAACTACTACCCACTGAAGGTAAACGTCATCGTCTTGCATAAGGATTCTTTTAGCTGTATAATGTAGCTGCTACATAGTGTATTTGACAATATAAGAAACATTTGTTTCTCACTGAAGATATAAATGGATCTGCAAAATAACATATCAAATACTATTTCTTACATTAATGCCTGCTGATAATCACATTGCTCTGTGTGTGTGAGTCTACACACAGACGCACTACAGTTCTGGATAACATTGGGTTTATTAATAGTAACTCCAAACTCTCACTTTTCACCTGTACTCCATCTGGCCAATCAAGAGCCCTTAACAGACATATTGAAATCAGCCAAGGGGCTTCCTACACCCGAAGGGGCCCGATGCCCCTGAATTTTGGGTTTCTTGCAGGTAGATTCTCTCAAGGAGGGGAGACATCAGCGAAAGAGGTTTCCGCCTGACACAGGAGCACGTTGTAAATAAAACCTGGGAAAGAAAATACACTAGAGTGCACAATACTGTAGATGTCTGGTATTCAGACATTGCTTCTCTCTTGTACGCTTTGGTTCTTTATGAATCAGGCAGTGATATATATTTAACAAGTAGGAAAATAAGATCTAAACAGGTAGCCTGCCGGTATTTGTTTTGCCTGTTGTACATTCAGCCTACACTAAACAGCTGTTGTTGCTATCACTGTATTTTAATATTTTGTTTTCATAATAATGCTAAATATCACTCCTTCCGCTCTTTTATCTACAACTAACGCAGCCAAGTATTTATCTGTCCGTTTTTAATACTCCTATCAATTCTATTTGTTTGCTCAGTCTTAAGAAAACTCGCGCGTAAAATATACGTCCAAGTCGCGGTTTCCGTTTTAAAAAAAAAGTAACACTTATAAAACGTATCACAAAAGCGGCTGCTCCGGTTGTTCCCCCCCCCCTCCCCGGATGGTTTCCTCCTCCCTCTTTTCTCACCCCCCCCCCAAATATTTAATTTCGCATCATAAATTCAGCATCCTCTGTGAGGACTTTAAAAGTCTTGCAAACCCTCTAAGCTTAGTTGCTGTTCATCGCTTATCCGTCCATTTTCTAATAGATTGGAGTAGGACCCCGGTGACTGAGAGCCGCTTTTTTTTCCTAGTTGAGCCTTTGCCACATCTTTGTTTGCAAGCCCTGTAGAATGACCAGGAATTAGATTTGCATCTCTTAGGCTCCCTGTGTGGTCTTTGTGAGAAGCTTGTAACTGTTAAAATGACTTGTTAGGGAGCGTGTGTGCTCTCATCTCTTCCCTTTTGACAGAACGATTGTGTAATTCAGATTGGTCCAAAGGCTTTATCTCGCAGAGTCCACCTGAACCCTAAGCAATTAGCGCTTAATCTCAATGCAATCATATTTTAGTTAGGATTTGTTTACTTAGTTTGTTCCAATTAAAAAGAAAAAAAAAAAGAAGAAGAAACAATACTATACTTTTATTAAGGCATAAGAAAGTGGTGACGGAAAGGCGCTGCCAACTTTTACAACTGTGGGATTTGGGTTTTTTTTTCCCTCTGCCCGTCCAAAATAAAAATTACTTTGCATAATTATTCTGCAGTTTTGCTCTTGCTGTAGTACTGTATTATTGAAGTAACAGTATGAATCAAAACTGTATTTTAAATATGATAAGATGCGAGGACTGTTTTTGTTGCGTGTAATTACATGGTTGAGGCTTGCTGAATGCCGGCGCTTATATAAGTTAATGAAAACGAATTGTTCTGTGCAGGAATGAATGCGAAAACCCTAGCACAGAGCAAACAACAACCCACCCCGACAGGAAACAAAATTATCAGCCATAGAGAAATAACCCACAGCTGTTCAGTATTTCACCACTGACAGTTTTATTTTGGTGCAGGGTGTTTTCATTTTATAACTATTATTTTTATCCAGGGAATGGTGCAAAATAAAATTTAAAAAATTCTTCCTTATAAATAATTCTTAATTAAGCTGAGCTGTGCTTAGAAAAATCATTTTGATATCGACATGCATATCAGTTCTTGGAATACTTATGTTTCCCCCTTTCCCCCTCCCTTATTTGTACCGTTTCCTGTGCTTTCGTGCTCTTTGAAGAATTATCTGCTCCTAGGGAACAAAAGAAAGAAAAAGTTTAGTTGAGTGAGAAATTCGGGGCTTTTATCTTACTCATGGACTCTCTTTTGAGCTGAGGACCCAGGGATTTATTTTGTGGTAAAGATAAGTTGACACAGCAGACTTGAGCTGCACGGTTATTTCTGAACGTAAGGCTTCTTCTGTTTAATGCAGTTTAGGATTGCCAATATGTTGGTTCCTAAGCGCCCGGACAAACTGTAAGAAAAACACTTTTTCTTACCCTCTCTAGTACTTTGATAATTTCTAGTGCATTGACATGCTACTAAGAAATAGTGAAATGAGAGCGAGAGCAGGTCGATTTCTTTTCCAAAAGCCTCAGGCTTTCCTGATTTCTTGCCGGTGATGAGGTCAGGCAGGTGGAAAATATCTATGAAAGTCAGGTAGGGGAAGATGAATTATGATTAAGATAGAAACGCTCAGCATTTTAGGACCTTAATGGCTATAATGACTTTGCTGAGAAAGAAAATAGTCCTCAAATTTGTAAGACTCCTCTCTATGCTTCTGCCAGGGATAAGAATGAATGGTTCTGTACATGCACCATAAACAACTTACCTGTGTTTCTACTACATCATGAAAGGGATGAAATTACCAGCAATCAAGAAGTCCTTTCAATAAAATGGTGCTGAGCTGGAAAATGAAAGCAGAGCCATGGCATCCCGAGAAGAAGCTCAGAATTAGCAGATAGAAAGTTTTTAAAGTTACAGCCCACTTTACAATGATTTAATGTAAGCATTGGTATAGAAATATATACTGTCAATGGAACTGAGAGAGAGAATGTTTTAATCTATATATAGGACAAAAGCAGTTGCATACCTAAAAAACAAACAAAAAAAAAAAAAACAGCTGCTTTCATCAACAGTGCAAAGATAGACCAGGGGTTCTCAACCTGTGCCAAGCCAGTCTGTTTGTCACCATATCCATAATGAATAAATGTGCATGCAGTGCCTCCATTGTATGCAAATCGATCTCATGCATATTCATGTGTGTATTCTAAAACCTGACTGGCTCAGTTTGTCCCTAGGATTGGCTTGACAACCTCTGACAGTGGTTCCCAAACCTGGTTCTGGAGGCACTTTTTACATGCAAATCTCTCTCTTGAATATTCATGGTAGATATCCTGAAAACCTGACTGGCTGAGGTGCCTTCTTGGGAACTACTGTACTAAGACATATGGAAGAGGAAACAGCTTATTGGTTGGAGTAATGGGCTATGAACTACTAGGTAACACGTGTCCCTACCACCCCTTGATACCTAGGTCCTAGGGGCAAGTTTCATTATTTCCCATTGCTTCAGGTATCCACTTAGACTGTAGGCTCTTTGGAGGCAAAAGCATATTGTACCTTGATGCTTCTCAACTTTTTATGGTGCTATGCACATCCAGTAGCAATGTGAAAATTATATGCATTATAATTAATACAAAATCATAGAGAAATATGCCAGGAGGCTTAACATTATACAACCAGTGTTTTATTTTATTGAACCTTATGCCAGGTGTAAAATATAAAATTTATTACACATTTTATCAAACTGATAACCTCCTTCCTCTACCCTTGTAAAAACCCGTTGACCACCTGACATGACTAAGGTAGTGTGTCATCAGAACTTGAACAGATCAAATCACTCCAGGCATAATTTCTTTTTTTTTTTTTTCTGTGCCAAGGGACCTGGATCAACCAGCTATGGAGCGGGAAAGAGTGGGGTATAAATGTAACAATTAAATAAATAAATAAATTGACAGAGACAGGATGCTGGATTCGATTGTCCTTTAGTCCGACCCAATATGGTACATCTTATGTGCTCATAGTCATACAGGTAATGGCTTGTTCACAACAGATTAGCACCCTCACAGTCATAGCATTGGAACTAATCAAGTGATTGACTTTCTGAGCCTGAATTCAGGCAACTAGTGCAGGAAATTAGGATTCATTTACAAGATGCCACTAATAGCAACTTCATTACTTGTCTTATTGGTGTGCCCTGATTTTAAATAAAATCCAGGTGCACCAAGAAGGCAGATGTCTAAACAAAAATTGTACTTGCTAATGGTCCTTGCCCCTTCCTGGAAAGTAGAAACAACCTTGTAAGTGAAACTTTAACAAAGGATTTTGATTTTCAATTTTTTTTACTCAGAGTTTTTGGTTTACCAAGCAAAACTATCAACTCGGGTAAAAGGAACATGTGCAGGCAAAACCACTTTAAAAAGTGTTACATTTAGTTCCTATAAACTATTATGGGGTTTTTTTTTGTCTTTTTGCACATTATGATCTTTTAGGCTGAAACATTCTGTGCAACGTCTATAGCATGAAAGAATATGATGGCTGATTGAAACTATAAGGTACATCATGCTTGCTGGTTCTGCTGCAACACAATGGAGCCACCTAAACTCCAGCTCCACCTTCCCTGGCTCACAATTAGGATCCATTAGTACCAGCAATGCGTGAAGAGTATTGCATTAACAGCAAATATGTATTCAGTCCACGGTGCACTTCTATCTTTTGAAGGCTTCTTTTGCAAGTAGATTACAAAACATTCAGCAGGTGAATATCTACATATAACAAAACATCAAAGGCAAGTGGATTAGCAGCAGTGCTACACTGACAAAAGGATTCGCTCATCATGACTTAGAGTGGGATCGGTTAGAAGAGGTGCATGTGGAGAATGATGTGTGATACAATTGCAAAATAGCGCTTCCCTGATTACAATGCATGCAAGTTTGTTGTACGCTCAGTAAATATAAGATGTAGGGCACTTTTCACTATTTGGCATAGAGAAGACCCCACAAAAGTGACACAAAACACCATTTCCCATCATTAGACAGTTAGCTCAACTTTCTTTCTTTTCTCTCCCTCATAATACGTGCTCACAGAAAGGATTTTAAGAAAGGGACTTATGTGGTCTTGAAAGTGTATGTGACATGACATGGATTTGGATTTTAGGGTTAATCATTCACTTTTTCAAATTCAAGCTTAAGGCAAGCTACATTCATGCACAGTAGGTATTTATTTATTTAATTCAACTTATATACTACATTATCTACCAATCTAGGCGGTATACAAATAGCATACCATAATTAAAACACATAAGGTACCATATTAACTACAATACTGCATATATCTATAAATAATAATTAGGATTTGATAAGAAATTTAAGTGCCAGAAAATGCATATTTGTCAAAGAGAGGACTTACAATGTAAGGAGGTCTTTTACTAAGGAATGCTGGCGTTTTTAGCGCACGCTAAAAATAGGTGCGTGCTAAACACTAAAGATGCTTATGTATTCCTATGGGCATCTTTAGCGTTTAGCATACGCCTATTTTTAACACGCGCTAGAAACGCCACTGCGCCTTAAGTAAAAGACCCCCCTAAGCAATGAAGGGTGAAGTGGCTTGTCGAAGTTCACCTGGAATGTCAACAGGAGAAGGAGGATGTGAGCCTTGGCTTCCCTGCTGATCTAACCACTAAGCTGCTGTTCCAATCTTCTCTGTAGAGTTTCAATGTTGGGTCTGGTACGAGGTACCACAAGTTTGCAACTGGCAAAGAACCTAGCATTCTCCTTGCGTAGTACAGTTATTAGAAAGCTACACTTCAGTATGCACTATATGGCTTTTCTAGGCAGCCTCACAGCACATGTGCCCTGACAGAAGGCAGTCATTGACTTCTATGAAAGTCACAGGCACCATAACATGATTACTGTGTTTTCTTAAACTTGTTATCTGCATTGAGCTTCTCAAGGTATATGCAGGCTATAAGTATTGTATTGGTATTGATAATGATCTTCAGTGTTCCTCTGGTGTGGCCTTTTCAGATGTGTTTCTCTGTAGCAAATAACTCTTAGAATGCACCTGTGCCAGGGATTGGCATCCATTCACTCAGAAAACAACAAGCTTCGACAGCATAGCAGCTGAATCCTCTTCATAGGATATTTCTTCCCCAAAGCGTGTATTCCCTTTATATTGTAAATCCAGTTACTGTACCTTCCAGATGCTTAGCAGTGAAAGACCACATGCAGTATAAAGGCCAGATCAATTAAACAAAGTCCGCTTTCTACTCGGCTATAATCAGAGATGCAGTTTACAGTAATTGTATGTGCCGAACCAAATTACAATTATTTGCCATATTTGTGTGACAGTGACATTATTGCTGGCCAATTTTCTTTAGATCTTAGGTCAGTATAAGTTCATAGCAGTAGCAATGTTTTACTTATTATTCTTGCTCCTGTGTAGTTTCGTAAGAACTGTAAACACACCACAATTGTGCACTCCAGATCAAGGCAAACACTTTATTTCCTTGGCTTCAGCCCATAGGGAGCCATGATTCAGATCATTTATAGTAAAGAAAATGCTAGAGTATGTCTTGCAGTCTAACTTGAACTCTGGGGAAAATGGAAATAATTTAACTGCGTAGTTATTTTGCTGTTTACATTTTGGGGTGTGCAGAAATTTAGCCTGAAAAGAGAGATATTTGTTTATTTATAGCCTTTAGACCCTGCACATGTAGTACAAAACTAGTCTCTGGTTTCCAAAAAAACACCCATACAATCAAAATAAAAAATAGCAGCAACATATAAATTCCACAAGACACATACAATTAAACCCCTAAAATAACATAAAATAATTGGTACATGTACTTCATACATCAATATATTAAAACCCATACAATTAAAACTCATAATACAGTTTAAACTTTCACTTATTTTATTTTATTTATTGGGATCTATTAACTGCCTTTATGAAGAGATTCACCCAATACCAGAGTAATCCCCCATTATAATGGGGATTACTAAAATGCTGAGGGACCCCTCCCTAGAGTCACTGGGGGAAGGGAGCTGGTTGGAAAGGGGAGAGTGAGAAGCCCAACTCCAAGAGGAATGTTTACGGGAAAGTGTGGAGGAAAATGTTTCTGGTTGCTGAATGACAGTTGGGGTGAAGTTATTAAATATTGTTGTTGGGGAGAGCACATGTTCTATGGTTGTATCTACCCTTGCCAACACTCATACAGAGAGGGGATGTCCTGGATGGGATCAATAAACTAAGATTGAAGTGGAACACAGATTGCTGTTTCATAAAAATACACTGTAGTTAACTTCTGAGTTCAAGCCAAAGGTGTATAAATTTCTGTTCTTCCTCTAGATGACCGAGGGGTAAAAGGGGCACTCAGGGAAGACAAAGCCATACTGGAGAGAATAAATGAATTCTTTGCTTTGGTCTTCACCAAGGAAGATTTGGGAGAGATACCGATGCCAGAAAAGATATTCAAAGCTGACGAGTCAGAGAAACTGAATGAAATCTCTATAAACCTGGAAGATGTAATCCTCAATTTGACAAACTGAAGATCAGCAAATTGCCTGGACTGGGTGGTATTCATCCCAGAATACTGATAGAATTGAAAAATGAACTTACAGGGCTATTGTTAGTAATATGTAATTTATCTTTAAAATCAAGCATGGTACCAGACAGTGGCGTACCTAGGGTAGTTGACACCCGGGGCCGGTAATTTTTTAACACCCCCCCCCCCCAAATCCAGTATTAGGCATGCCGAGAATACAAAACACTCAGGACCTATAGAGCAATTCTACCATACCATAAGCAGTCATTTCTACGAGTCACACAAGGAAAAGGAAAGCATCTTAAACACTACAGTGAGCACTAGAACATCAATTCACCTATTGTAAAATGAAAACAGACAGAATAGTACAGATCGTCGATCCTGCACAGTCAATGCCAACCGAAAGCCATGTCTTTTTCACAAACACAGATACACCCTAATCCACTCTAGAATAAGCAATAATGACCTTTCTATTTAAACAAAAATTAAACTGAACCCCCGATGCCAGACTCTGCATACAATGCAGCACCACAGAAACAGAAACTGTCCCCTAGTACTGTGCAAAATATAAAGACAGCAGATGTAAATTTGAAAAAACTAACAAATACCAATCACCACTTTACAAATTAACAAATAGAAATAAAACAAATACAGAAAATAAAATAACACCATTTTACTGGACTAATACATTTAACTTCCAGAGGCCAAAATCTCCTTCCTCAGGTCAGTACAGTATAGTGCTGTTTCAGTATCTTATCCTGACCTGAGGAAGGGGGTTTTGTTCTCTGAAAGTTAAGTCAAAATGTATTAAAATTAGTCCAATAAAAAGATTACCTTATTTACATGTTCTATTTATAAACAACACAGCTACAATACTATATCCTAAAGCAAAATAATAAAAATATATATTTACAGTTTGTTGTCTCTGGTTTCTGCTTTCCTCATCTTCTTTTCACTGTCTTCCTTCCATCCAGGATCTGTCTTTGCTCTCTCTCTGCCATCCAGTGTCTGCCCTCTCTAATGTCCCTTCCATCCACTGTCTGCCCTCTCTCTCCCTTCCATCCACCATTTGCCACAGTGCCCTCTTTCTCTCTCCCCCTTCCACCCACCATCTGACCTTTCTCTCTGCCCCTTCAATCCGTCTGCCCTCCCTCTCCCATCCATCCAGGGTCTGCCCTCCCTCATGCTCCCCACTTCCTTCCAGGGTCTGTTGTCCCCTCTCTCTCTGCCCCCCCTTTTCATCCCCCAGTTCCACCTGCCCCTAGTTCCAGCCCCAGCCCACATCTCCCACCGGCCCTCCTTTTCAGCCCCACTATCCCACCAGTCCCCAGCCCTTTTCTCCCATCAGTCCTGAGCTTCAGCCCCAGCCACTTCTCCCTGCCCCCTTTTCAGCCCCTAGTTTCAACCCCAGCCCTTTTCTCTCACCAGTCCTGAGCTTCAGCCCCAGCCAGTTCTCCCTGTCCCCTTTAAAGCCCACAGTTTCAGCCCCTGCCCTGTTTCAGCCCACAGTTCTAGCACTAGCCCCCTTATCTCAAATACCCTCCTTTTCAGCCCCCCAGTTCCAGCCCCCTTCATCCACCACATGCTTTGCAACCCCCCTTTTCAGCCCCAGACCCATTCTCCCACCTGCCCCAGGCATGGACCCATTCTCCCTCCTGCCCCCTTGTCGGACCCCAGTTCCAGCTTCAGACCCCTTCTCCCCTCTGAGCACCCCTCTCAGCTCCCCCACCCCTCCCCAGTTCCCTTCTCCCCAGTTCCCTTCTCCCCTCTGCGAACCCCTCTAAGCTCCCCCACCCCTCCCCAGTTCCCTTGTCCCCTCTGCGAACCCCTCTGAGCTCCCCCACCCCTCCCCAGTTCCCTTCTCCCTTCTGCGAACCCCTCTGAGCTCCCCCACCCCTCCCCAGTTCCCTTCTCCCTTCTGCAAACCCCTCTGAGTTCCCCCCACCCCTCCCCAATTCCCTTCTGCGAACCCCTCTGAGCTCCCCCACCCCTCCCCAGTTCCCTTCAACCCTCTGCGAACCCCTCTGAGTTCCCCCACCCCTCCCCAATTCCCTTCTGCGAACCCCTCTGAGCTCCCCCACCCCTCCCCAGTTCCCTTCAACCCTCTGCGAACCCCTCTGAGTTCCCCCACCCCTCCCCAATTCCCTTCTGCGAACCCCTCTGAGCTCCCCCACCCCTCCCCAGTTCCCTTCAACCCTCTGCGAACCCCTCTCAGTTCCCCCACCCCTCCCCAGTTTCCTTCTGCGAACCCCTCTCAGTTCCCCCACCCCTCCCCAATTCCCTTCTCCCTTCTGCGAACCCCTCTGAGCTCCCCCACCCCTCCCCAGTTCCCTTCTGCGAACCCCTCTGAATTCCCCCCACCCTCCCCAATTCCCTTCTCCCTTCTGCGAACCCCTCTGAGCTCCCCCACCCCTCCCCAGTTCCCTTCAACCCTCTGCGAACCCCTCTGAGCTCCCCTCACCCCTCCCCAATTCCCTTCTCCCCTCTGAGCTCCCCCACCTCCTTCTCCCATCTGAGCCCCCCCCCCCCCGTGGAGAGTGACAGAGCCCTCTTCTCCTGCCACCATCCTGCGTTTTTTTTTAAATCCATGCAGCGACGCAGGCAGCGCCTCGTGTCTGCCCTGCTGTGTGCTGTCAAAAAAGAAAATCGCTTCGCTGGCTTCGGGCCTTCTCTCGCTATGTCCTGCCCTCGAGGAAATAGGAAGTTACCTCAAAAGTGGGCGGGACATAGAGAGAGAAGGCCCGATGCCGGCAAAGCGATTTTCTTTTTTGACAGCACACAGCAGGGCAGACACGAGGCGCTGCCTGCGTCGCTCGCTGAATGGATTTAAACACAGGGTGGTAGCAGGAGACGAAGGAGCACCCCCCACCCGCCGACACCCAGGGCGGACCGCCCCCACCGCCCCCCCCCCTTGGTACGCCACTGGTACCAGAAGATTGGAGGGTGGTCAATGTAACACCGATTTTTAAAAAGGGTTCCAGAGATGATCTGGGAAATTACAGACCGGTGAGCCTGACATCAGTGCCGGGCAAAATGGTAGAGACCATTATAAAGAAGAAAATTACAGAGCATATTCAAAAGAATGGATTAATGAGACAAAGCCAACATGGATTTAGTGAAGGGAAATCTTGCCTCACCAATCTATTACATTTATTTGAAGGGGTGAACAAACATTATTATTATTATTAGCATTTGTATAGCGCTACCAGACGCACGCAGCGCTGAACACCTGACATAGAGAGACAGTCCCTGCTCAATAGAGCTTACAATCTAAAAATACAGACAGACGAGACAATTAAGGGCGAGGGAAGTACTGGGTAAGAAAAGAACAAGGGAGGGCAATTGAGCAGTGGCTAGGAGCCAAAAGCAGAGGTGAAAGGTGGGTTTTCAGCATAGATTTGAAAACAGGTAGAGATGGAGCTAGACATGTGGATAAAGGTGAGCCAGTCAATATTGTGCATCTGGATTTTCAAAAGGCATTTGACAAAGTACCTTATTGAAGACTCTAGAGGAAATTGGAGAGTCATGGGATAGGAGGTAGTGTTCTACTGTGGATTTAAAAAAAGCTGGTTAAAAGAAAACAGAGAGTAGGGTTAAATGGTAAGTATTCTCAATGGAGAAGAATAGATAGTGGGGTTCCCCAGGGATCTGTGCTGGGACTGTTGCTTTTTAACTTATTTATAAATGATCTAGAGACAGGAGTAACTAATGAGGTAATTAAATTTGCTGACAACACAAAGTTATTCAAAATTGTTAAATCGCAAAAGGATTGTGAAAAATTACAAGAGGACCTTAGGGGGATTCGGAGACTGGGCATCCAAATAGCAGATGATGTGAGCAAGTGCAAAGTGATGCATGTGGAAAAGAGGATAACGAACTATAGCTACGTAATGCAAGGTTCCACATTAGGAGTCACCGACCAGGAGAGGGATCTAGGTGTTATCGTTGATGATACGTTGAAACCCTCTGCTCAGTGTGCAGCAGCAGCTAAGAAAGCAAATAGAATGTTAGGTATTATTAGGAAAGGAATGGAAAACAAAAATGAGGATGTTGTAATGCCTCTGAATTGCTCCATGGTGCGACCGTACCTTGAATATTGTGTGCAGTTCTGGTCACCGCATCTCAAAAAAGATATGGTGGAATTAGAAAGGTACAGAGAAAGGCAACAAAAATGATAATGGGGATGGGACGACTTCCCTATGAGGAAATGCTAAAGCGGCTAGGGCTCTTCAGCTTGGAGAAGAGACAGCTGAGGGGAGATATGATAGAGGTCTATAAAATAATGAGAGGAATGGAACAGGTAGACGTGAATCGATTGTTTACTCTTTCCAAAAATGCTAGGAGTAGGGGGCATACAATGAATCTGCAAAGTAGTAAATTTAAAATGAATTGGAGAAAATATTTCTTCACTCAACGTGTAATTAAACTCTGGAATTCGTTGCCAGAGAATGTAGTAAAAGCAGTTAGCTTAGCGGGTTTAAAAAAAGGTTTGGATAGCTTCCTAAAAGAAAAGTCCATAAGCCACTATTAAAATGGACTTGGGGAAAATCCACTGCTTATATAAGTATGTAAGTATTGCCACACTGGGACAGACTAAAGGTCCATCAAGTCCAGCATTCTGTTTCCAACAGTGGCCAATCCAGGTCACAAATACCTGGGAAGATCTCGAAAATGTTCAATACATTTTATGCTGCTTATCCCAGAAATAAGCAATGGATTCTCCCCAAGCCAGTTTAATAATGGTCTGTGGACTTTTCCTTTAGGAAGCCATCCAGATCTTTTTTAAACCCTGCTAAGCTTACCACCTTTACCACATTCTCTGGCAACGAATTCCACAGTTTAATTACACGTTGAGTGAAGAAACATTTTCTCTTGATTCGTATTAAATTTACTACTTTGTAGCTTCATCGCATGCCTCCTAGTCCTAGTTTTTTTGGAAAGAGTAAACAAATGATTCACGTCTACCATTCCACTTCATCATTATTTTATAGACCTCTATCATATCTCCCCTCAGCCACCTTTTCTCCAAGCTGAAGAGCACTAGATGCTTCAGCCTTTCCTCATAGAGAAGTCATCCCATCCCCTTTATCATTTTTGTCACCCTTCTCTGTACCTTTTCTAATTCCACCACATCTTTTTTGAGATGCGGTGACCAGAACTGAACACAATATTCGAGGTGCGGTTAAAAAGTAACAACTTATCAGTTACCGATGCAACTTGACATGATTCTCAGTCCTAGGTCAACACTTAATGTCTTTACATGCACAAGCTTAGCTCAAGAACGCTAATATGTCACTGCACACATATACATCTGTCCTGATGACCAAATTGGTAATAATGTTGTTTACTATAACCCTTGAACTTTAGTTACCCGAACCACACACGCATCACTATGATCTCAAAATTCTTAATGCTAATTCTGTTTAGGATACCATATTTCATGAGACTGGATATGAAGTTTTTATATGGTTAAATTGACTGCACTACACTGCTTCTTCCCTTAAGATTTTTAACTGCTACATGTGTATAAGACCCCATCTACACCTCAATTATTTTCCTTTCTTTTTAATTTCAAACAACATTATATTACTCGCTTGTGTATGCTATTGTCTTTTACCTCTGAACGCCCTATTTCAACTTTATGCAAGTCTATTTACTCTTTTTATCTACCTCTAACTTTTAATTCTTTGTTTCCTCCTTCTTTTGGTGTGCGTTTTAATCTGACCTTTTCTAAATGCTTGCAAGGCTACACTACTCGGGCATATTCTCGCTTTCTAGGAAATGTTACCCATTGTTCTGATACTTTTGATCTCTCTAACCTTTCTATCCCACGTTCTGATGTATGATGGTATTGTGGGACCCAGATTTTATATCCCATTCTGCCATTCCAATGGTCTGGTATATGTGCGCTTGTTCAATTAGTTATACCCATTATAATTGCCTATCCTCACCAGATACCTCTTGTCAAAAAGACACGTTCCTAACTCTCCTAATGTCACTGTCTATATAGACGCTATAGGGGTTTCAAGAGGGGTACCTGATCAATTTAAAGCCAGAAATCGTTGTACTGACATTCCAAATAATACTGACACTTATGGTTCTGTTATGAAGGCATTTACATGGCCTTTCTGCTTTAGCCAACGAATTAGCTACCAATTCAGGTGTTGATACTAGCTGGACATCCTGGTTGGATACAGTTTTTGGTAACTGGAAATCCTTTTTCGTGTCTATCTTTACCTCCATTTTGGTTGTCATTTAGTTTTTGCTTTAATTGTCTGTTGCATTATTCCCTATGCTCATGGGCTTGTCCTCAAACTTCTTACTTCTGCTCTCAGTACAAAACAAAATATGCTTCCTTCTTGAAGGTTCTGCTGACCTTATTACTTTTATTGTTAGAACATTTACTGCCTGTAACGCAAGTACACCTCCTTTTTTAAGGAAGACATTTATTCTGCTTATACTACTTTTAGTTGAAATATTAAATGTTTTTTAGCTTTTTTATATTTTGTTATTTTTGTGCACCAACTGTGACTTTCTATTATCAGAAACAACATTCACTTCTATTGTCTTATCATTTTGCTATTTCTTTCATATACTATCCCATGTCATCCATGCTACAATTTTCACACTTAATTCAGAGTTGAATTTCTGTAATGTTTCACTAATTTTGGATCTTGACTTTATGAAATTGAATGTAATGTTTAAATTTATCTTCAGCATTTTTTCCTGGTTTAGCCATTTATTTGTTACATGGGTTTCTCCGGTTAGAGCTTATTTCAGCTCCCCAGGCATAGATAGGCTTAGTTTGGGTTCCTTCCTTTTCAAACTGTTGTACCCTTCATCAAGGGACATCGGATGGGCAACCTGTGAAATCATGATCATTATCTGTACAGGTGATGATTTCTCAATCATCAAGAGGGGAATGAATTGATGTACACTTTTCTGACCACTGACAGGTCATTTATGACCTATGAACTACATGGCTAAAAAGACTCAAAATGCCTCAGAACTGTATTTTCTGAAAAGCTGACTTTCTGCTGAGAGCTGCAAGGTCGTGCTGACGCAGCAAGGAGCACTCTTCCCCCACCCTGGCAGAGCCGGTGCCACTACTTCTACGTCATCAAGGACACAAGAATGAATATACAGTTTGAAAGCGAAGAGTGTTGAGGGTTAAGATAATACTTTGATAAGGCCTAGGTGCTGGGGAAATCCGTATAACGGAATGGCATCTATAATCCTCTGTAAAAGAAACCTTGGACTTATTCTAAGATGCTGAGTTTCATAAAGATTGTTCTGTGTTCTGTAAACATTCAGATAGTATGTACCATTCTATGTAAACAATAAGGTGAGATAGAAATTAGCTGATGCAACACATAATTTAGCTGAAATTGCAAGTTGGGAGGGGATTGATGCCCAATCTACTGTATATAAGGCACTGTTGTGTGACATCTAGTCAGAAGGTAAGATGATCAACTGAGTGACTCTTCACCAGGGTGGTCTCCTTCTCTCTCGTAACAAATTGCTGTTTGTTACCTGCCTTATTGCTTTGTTATTACCTAATTGCTCTGATTACTTTATTACTTTAATTGCTTTGCCTGATTATTTTGCCTAATTGCTTTATTGCCTTATTGCCTTGTTATCATTGGTAAGTAATAAAGATTTTTACTTTAGAAGAAACATTATTATTTTTATTACATTTGTACCCCACGCTTTCCCACATAATGCAGGCTCAATGCGGCTTACATAGTAATTTGAAATACAAAGTTAATAGAATTTTAATAAAACAGTAGAAAACAATGTAAAGTTGGGCTTAGTAGTGTATGATAAGTTGAGCTAGATAATATATGACTAGGATAAAAGAGGGTAGACAGGATAGGATAGTGTAATTTGGGAGAAAGGGTAAGGAGGGATAAAATTAAGGAGAGATGGAAAGAGAAGGATGGGAAGTTGGTATTTAAGTCAGAACAGAATTGGGGGTGGAAGTTGGCGAGATTAGGTTGGGGCATTTGGGTAGGCTTGCTTAAAGAGATGAGCTTTCAGCATTTTTCTAAAGGGCAAGAAGTCGTTTATTAATCGGATTGGTCTGGGTATAGCGTTCCAAAGCTGGCTGCCCAAAAAGGAGAAACTGGATGCATAGTAGGTCTTGTATTTAATTCCTCTACAATTGGGAAGGTGTAGGTTAAGATAGGTTTGTGAAGAAATAGATCTGTTTCTAGCAGGGAGGTCGATCAATTCATTCATGTAGCCAGGAGATTTGCCGTGGATGATCTTGTGGGTCATTGTGTTGATCTTAAAATTTATTCTTTCTTTGATGGGGAGCCAATGAAGCTTTGCTCAAAGAGGTGATGCACTTTCAAATTTTGATTTGCCAAAAATAAGTCTGGTAGCTGTGTTTTGGGCAGTTTGGAGTCTCTTCAGTATTTGGGTTTTGCATCCTAAAAAGACACTGTTGCAGTAGTCGGCGTGGGTAATAACAGTAGACTGTATCAGGTTCCGGAAAGTGTTGAGTGGGAGATAAGGCTTCACTCGTTTCAATATCCACATCATATTAAACATTTTCTTCGTGGTGAGCTTAGCGTGGTTATCAAAAGATAAATGGCTGTCTATCATTACTCCCAGTATCTTTAAGTTGTCAGATATGGGGAGTTTGACATCAGGGGTATTGAGAGTAGTCGGGAGATAAGGGGAGTATTGGGAAGAGAGAACCAGGCACTGTGTTTTTTCTTTATTTAATTTCATTTTAAAAGCATTAGCCCAGGAGGTTAGAGTGGTAATGGCAGTATTAATTTTGTCGTGGATTTCAGATAGATTGAATTTAAAGGGGATATATATGGTGATGTTATCGGCGTAAATGAAAGGATTTAGACCATGTTTGGTTAGTATTCTGGCCAAGGGGATCATCATAAGGTTGAAAAGTATCGGGGAGAGTGGAGATCCCTGTGGTACTCCACATTCTGATGACCATGGGGATGATAGATTTGTAGCTCCTTTGACTTGATAGGATCTGGTAGTAATGAAGTTATTAATCCAATTGATAATGTGTCCACCGATCCCAAGTTTGTCCAAGAGTTTGGTAAGGATTGAATGGTCAACCATGTCAAAAGCGCTGGATAAGTCAAATTGTAAGAGGATAATGTTGTATCCGTTTGCTATTTCAAGTTTGAATTTAGATATTAAGGTTAGAAGAACCGTTTCAGTGCTGTGGGCAGGTCGGAAGCCCGACTGGGACTCGTGGAGGATGGAGAATTTCTGAATATATTCATTAAGTTGTGAGGTCACTCTGTTTTCCAATGATTTGGTGATTAGAGGTATGGATGCAATTGGACAGTAGTTGGTAACGTCATTCACAGGTTTCTTTGTATTCTTTGGGATAGGTGTTAGTAATGTGTTACCGTGCTTGGTGGGGAAAGAGCCTTTTTGAAGTAAAAAGTTTAAGTGGGAGGTGAGATCGGAGATAAAGCATGAAGGGGCGCTTTTCAGAAGGTAGTTGGGGCAGGGGTCAAGGTGGCATTGGGGCTCATTTTCAAAGCACTAAGTTCAAAGTTCTATAGGTTACTGTGGAACTTTCTAAGTCTAAGTGCTTTGAAAATACGCCTCATTGTGATCTAGAGAGTTTTGATATGGTTATGATGACTTCTTCAGTAGTAAGGGGGGTAAAATTAGTCCAGTAACGGTCAACAGGTGTTTCACCAGTTCCAGGGTCTAGTACGTCAAGGAAGGTGTCAATAGTGGAGTTATCTTTAGAGATTGAGTTACGAAGATTAGTTACTTTTTCTCTGAAGTATTTTGCCAATTGATCTGCAGAAGGACAATTTAAAGGTGATGATGTCACTGGATCTGTGTTTAAGAGGTTTTTTATAAGTTGGAATTGTTTCTTCATGTCTGTGACAAACGTTGAGATTTTTTGTGTATAGTAGGTTCTTTTAGCATGTTTGATGGCGTATTTATAGTATCTTTGCGATTGTTTCCACGTGATAAAGGCAAGATTATCTCTGGACTTGCTCCATGCTTTTTCCAATTTCCTGGTTTGAGATTTTAAATTTCTCAGCAAATCGTTAAACCATGGTGATGGGTTTTGTTTATGTGTAGTCATGGGTCGTAGAGGTGCAATTTCATTCAATATCATTGTGCACCTATTATCCCAAAGTGAAAGAAAAAGATCTGAATTAGGTTGGATTGACCAATTGTTCGCATAGATATTTTGCCAGAATTTGACATTATCGATCTGTCCTCTGGTAAGGATGGTGGTCAGGACGTGAGATGTGGGCTGACCTTTTCTGCGCCATTGCAAGGTGAAAGATGATTTGTAGTGATCCGACCATGGAATGGGATACCAATTGATGTCGGATATAGTGAAGTATTGGTCGGAGGAGAATTTATGAGAAATGATGTCAAGAGAATGGCCCCTGATGTGAGTGGGTTTTGACGGAGGTATGGTGAGGTCACATAGAGAAGATCCATGCATTCTTGGGTATGGGTAGACTTGAGATCCTCTAGGTGAAGGTTTATATCACCTAAAATAATTACATTGGGGTTGCTGATGCATACATTAGATATGAAATCCATTAAGGTAGATTGGTTATGGTTCCAGTTGCAATGGGTCTATAAAATAGAATGCAAGTTAGTGAATCACATAATGTAGGGTTGGATATTTTAAATGAGGCGATTTATAGTTGAGGAGTGATGCATTCTGAGATGGTTTCAATGAAAAAATTTGATCTATAGATTAATGCAATTCCTCCACCAATTCTCTCTTTTCTGGGCCAATGTACAATTTTGTAGCCAGGAGGGCATAGTTCAAGTATGATGGGGTCGATGGGATTACGGATCCAGGTTTCAGTGATGATGAGCAAGACAAGATTGTCAGATTTGATCCAGTCAGTTATAATTTCGGTTTTATTGGCTGTTGATCTGGCATTAACGTAACCAATACGTATAGATGAGTAAGGTTTAATAGTATTTAGTGATGAAGGAATATTTATGATTTGTATTGTTTTTTGAACTTTGGTTATAATTATTTTAGGTATTTTCAATATTGTAGGATTTATTGGATTTTTGTCTTCTAATGTAGTCAGGTAAGGCTGTAATGGATTTCTGTAGTTGAGATCATTTCGTGAAGATATGGTTGGTTTGCTGAATCTTTTAAAGTGATGATGAACTGGTATGAAGTTGATATCAGGAGGGAGGGCTTTTGAGGTTGAATAGATAAGAGCAAATGAGTGGATAGCAATAAGAGTATTTAGGGAGAACATTTTGTTATATGTCTTGGATAAATGCTGTCTGCAGTGTTACGACAGACAATAAAATTTGATATTAAATCAGTTTAATATGTATGCACTCTAAAAAGTGTCACTCTAGGGGTGGGTGGGTAGAGGGGCAGGGTGGGAGGGTCTAAGCCTAGTGCAGGAGGAGAGATTAGTTGGCAATCTATCTCCAGAAGGTAGAATCTCAGTAACTGCTTACTCAAATGTTGATTTGTTTTCTCCCAGCAGGGACACAAGTCACACCCACCAAGTTTCAAATTGGTTGGGGGGGGGGGAAGGGAGGAATCAGCAGTGGTTGGTAAAAAAGAGAGAGATCTGATGCATATAAGCTAACAGATATAGTGCTGAGAACACCTATACCATAACATATAGGCAAAGCCTAATGCAGGAGGAGAGATTAGTTGGCAATCTATCTCCAGAAGGTAGAATCTCAGTAACTGCTTACTCAAATGTTGATTTGTTTTCTCCCAGCAGAGACACAAGTCACAGCCACCAAGTTTCTGTCTATTCTGTTACACTGTATTTTGGGGATGGCTGGTCCACTGTATCTTGGGGTAAGTGTTAGGAGGCAGAAACCCTATTGCCTCACCTGTCCAAATTATTATATTCCTTATGATAAGTGGAAGGAGGATAAGAGGGAAGAATATCACAGGCTACTCTGGGACTGGGTAGTTATCAGGGGAGGACCATATTATGGCCTTCCCTAAGGCTCCACTATAAACAAAAGGCATTGTAACGTCCTCACTTTTGTTTTCCATGCCTTTCCTAATAATACCTAACATGCTATTTATTTCTTAGCCGCCGGAGCACACTGAGCAGAGGGTTTCAATGTATCATCAACAATGATGTTTATTTCTACTGTTTTGAGATCTCGTCAGTGGAGGAGTGGCCTAGTGGTTAGGGTGGTGGACTTTGGTCCTGGGGAACTGAGGAACTGAGTTTGGTTCCCGGCACAGGCAGCTCCTTGTGACTCTGGGCAAGTCACTTAACCCTCCATTGCCCGCTGCATTGAGCCTGCCATGAGTGGGAAAGCGCCGGGTAAAAATGTAACAAAAATAAAATACTTGAGACTTGGATTGGCCACCGTTGGAAACAGGATGCTGGGCTTCATGGACCTTTGGTCTGTCCCTGTATGGCAGTATTTATGTAATCTGATATTGCCTTGACACCATCTGATGACACAAATTTTGATAATTCCTATGGCATGGTCTGCTGATTTCCAATGTTCTGTGAGAGGGGCAGAACTATCTTCCCGGTTGAGACAGCTTCTGTGCTCTATTATACATGTCATAAGCATTCTTTTTGTGTTGCCAATAAATAATTTATTGCAAGGACAGATGCTAACAAATGACAAATGCTGTATTGCAGTCTGAAAAGAACTTAAAGACAAACCTCTTTTCTGTCTGTGGATCTGTAAATTTTTTAATCTGCATAGTACGTCTGCAAGCAGAACAAATACCGCATGGCTGATGTCCAGTGGGTCTAACTGTCTGATGCTGCAGATCTGGTAATGCAGCTGATACTAGGATTTAACAAAGATTCTTATTCCTAGTATTGGAAAAAATCAACTTCTTGCTCTTAAAACATAGGTAACCCTAATATATGCCGATGTTTCTTTATGGATCTCCTGATTTTACCAGAAACATGTGAAAATCTTCTCTCAGGCACATAGAGCACCACACTATCTGAAAACATCAACCCTGCCAAATAAAGCTTCTAAGTTCTTATGTAATTACGTAAAAAATGTGTTTGGGGCCTTGATCAGGAGGTTCTGCAACAAGTATAAACACATGGGTAAAGTCATCATTTTAAGAGACTCTACTTTTCCAATCCAAGAAAGAGTCAGCCTCCCCCATTTTTCTAACTCCTGAGCCACTTTCCCTAGTAGAGGTACATAGCTGTTGTGATATAGTTTGGTGATATCTCCTAATATGTTAATTCAAATATTGGATGGTGAGCCCTCTGCCATTCAAAGAGATTATTGACTCTGGAGCTGACATGCCTCCGCTGTAGGGACCATTCAAATTCAATGGATTGGAGCAGATCTATAATGGGGAGGTTAATAAGTCCAATGCAAAAAAAAAACAACAAACAAACAACTGAATGCTAATAATCCAAATTTTCATACCAAACCTCAATAACAATGCTATAAAACCACAGGAGCCTTAGAAGCCACTCGTTTCACACAAGCTATTGTTTGTGGCTCACCTTAATCTTTACTGCTCCAAAATAGGTGGCAAGATTTTAATATTCAAATTCAAAAATTAATATTATTTTTGTCTTTATGATTCATTCTTAACCAAAATTCAACTTACCTTGAATTTAACTGAAGAAGGACCGACAGACATGGGCAATGTTTCGACTCTGCATCAGAGAATGTCGTAAAAAAATGACAAAACTCAAATTTAATAAAACAAATCAAACCCTGAATTTAATGCATATATATATTCACAGTAGAATCCAAGGGAGGAGGGGGTTTAATATGCCACCTTTCAGGTGAGTCAAACAAGGCAGTTTACATAAAATTCCAATGAAAGAAAAAGGAATGTCAATTAATCATAGGACAGAATAGTTTATAGTATATTTTGATTTGTTATACCGCCATTAACTAACTTGCAGATCACAGCAGTGTATAACTCTAAAAACAAAAGAAAAGGCAGAAAGGAACTACAATGATTAATAGGACAGATTCAATTAACTCAATCACATATGAAACAATCAAACATACAATGCAGGAAGAGGGGAGGAGAGGGAGAGAGAATATTGCATGAACAGTAAGAGAAGTCAAAAGCTTATGCAAGATTGAATGGTTGATGAAATAGCCATGTTTTGAGGGCTACTTTGACATTTTTGAATGACAATTCTGCGTGAAATGAGAACGGCATAGAATTCCAAAGGAAAGTGGCAGCAAAACGAGAAAGCCCGGTGCCTGGTAGATTCCAGTTGCGCAGAATGGAGACTAGGGAGACATAGTTGGTGGTCATTTATTGACCAAAGGAGACATGGATGGGAATATAGAATAGATAGATACAGTGGTGGAAATAAGTATTTGATCCCTTGCTGATTTTGTAAGTTTGCCCACTGACAAAGACATGAGCAGCCCATAATTGAAGGGTAGGTTATTGGTAACAGTGAGAGATAGCACATCACAAATTAAATCCGGAAAATCACATTGTGGAAAGTATATGAATTTATTTGCATTCTGCAGAGGGAAATAAGTATTTAATCCCTCTGGCAAACAAGACCTAATACTTGGTGGCAAAACCCTTGTTGGCAAGCACAGTGGTCAGACGTCTTCTGTAGTTGATGATGAGGTTTGCACACATGTCAGGAGGAATTTTGGTCCACTCCTCTTTGCAGATCATCTCTAAATCATTAAGAGTTCTGGGCTGTCGCTTGGCAACTCGCAGCTTCAGCTCCCTCCATAAGTTTTCAATGGGATTAAGGTCTGGTGACTGGCTAGGCCACTCCATGACCCTAATGTGCTTCTTCCTGAGCCACTCCTTTGTTGCCTTGGCTGTATGTTTTGGGTCATTGTCGTGCTGGAAGACCCAGCCACGACCCATTTTTAAGGCCCTGGCGGAGGGAAGGAGGTTGTCACTCAGAATTGTACGGTACATGGCCCCATCCATTCTCCCATTGATGCGGTGAAGTAGTCCTGTGCCCTTAGCAGAGAAACACCCCCAAAACATAACATTTCCACCTCCATGCTTGACAGTGGGGACGGTGTTCTTTGGGTCATAGGCAGCATTTCTCTTCCTCCAAACACGGCGAGTTGAGTTCATGCCAAAGAGCTCAATTTTTGTCTCATCTGACCACAGCACCTTCTCCCAATCACTCTCGGCATCATCCAGGTGTTCACTGGCAAACTTCAGACGGGCCGTCACATGTGCCTTCCGGAGCAGGGGGACCTTGCGGGCACTGCAGGATTGCAATCCGTTATGTCGTAATGTGTTACCAATGGTTTTCGTGGTGACAGTGGTCCCAGCTGCCTTGAGATCATTGACAAGTTCCCCCCTTGTAGTTGTAGGCTGATTTCTAACCTTCCTCATGATCAAGGATACCCCACGAGGTGAGATTTTGCGTGGAGCCCCAGATCTTTGTCGATTGACAGTCATTTTGTACTTCTTCCATTTTCTTACTATGGCACCAACAGTTGTCTCCTTCTCGCCCAGCGTCTTACTGATGGTTTTGTAGCCCATTCCAGCCTTGTGCAGGTGTATGATCTTGTCCCTGACATCCTTAGACAGCTCCTTGCTCTTGGCCATTTTGTAGAGGTTAGAGTCTGACTGATTCACTGAGTCTGTGGACAGGTGTCTTTCATACAGGTGACCATTGCCGACAGCTGTCTGTCATGCAGGTAACGAGTTGATTTGGAGCATCTACCTGGTCTGTAGGGGCCAGATCTCTTACTGGTTGGTGGGGGATCAAATACTTATTTCCCTCTGCAGAATGCAAATAAATTCATATACTTTCCACAATGTGATTTTCCGGATTTAATTTGTGATGTGCTATCTCTCACTGTTACCAATAACCTACCCTTCAATTATGGGCTGCTCATGTCTTTGTCAGTGGGCAAACTTACAAAATCAGCAAGGGATCAAATACTTATTTCCACCACTGTATAGGGGGTGACTTGATTGGTAGGCTTGGAAAGCAAGTATAAGAGTCTTGAAAATAATCCGTTGGTCAATGGGATTTGATAAAGAGAGATAATCATACTTCTGGACATGCTGAAGCTATTTGATAGCAGTATTCTGGAGGGTCTGGAGTTTCTTAAGAATGAGCAGGAACAATCAAGGTAACTAATGTTACAATAATGAAGTCTAGTGATAAGGAAAGAAAGAATCAGGGTGTGAATAATAATAATAGTAATAATCAAAGAACCTAAGAGCAGAGTGAAGTTGATAAAGGATAAAAAAACCTGTTTTACGTAACCCGGAAATTGTTGAGAAAAGTTAAGTTGAGTGTCTAAAATAAATAATTCACTGGGGAAAGAGTGTGACAAAAGAAGGTTAAGGGTAAAGAGGGAGATGACAGACCACCAGTTAATCAGCATGCTACTAACTTATCCTTGTTCAGAACCAATCTATGAGAATGTAACCAGTCTGAAACAAGGGTAAGACAGTCCTGTAAAGGTTGAATAGATGGCAAAGATTGATTTGTAGGGTAAATCAAATAGAATATCATCTGCATAAAAGTGAAAGGAAACCCCTGAAGATTGAATGAGAGTTGCCAAAGGGCTAAGAAAAAGATTAAAGAGAAGAGGAGAAAGAATTGACTCTTGCAGAACCCCACAACCAAGAGAGTGAGAGGAGGAAAAGGAAGATGCCATTTGAACCTAAAAAGAGCGATCTATTAGAAAAGAAGAAAACAATGCAAGAACCGTACCTGACACACCCAAAGATGTAACTGACTAAAGCAGAAAGATTGTCTAGGCTAGCTAGATAGGAGGAGTGTAAGGTAGAGGCAAATCACTCTAGCAGCCCATGGTGACTGGAGGTTGACTGTGTGACAGAAAAATGGTTCCCTTTAACCAAGCTGCTGCAAAAGGGGTCTGCACTGGTGTTGGTGCATGTTTTTGATGCGCGCTGATGCCCTTTTTTTTACTGCAGCTGGGTAAAAAGGTAGATCTTTCTTTTCTGTAGGAAATGGCCATGTGGCAAGTAAAACACTTTCCACGTGGTCATTTCAGGCTCCCGTGCTAACCCAGCGGTAACCAGGCAGCATGCACCACTGCCTGATTACTGCCGGGTACACACTGGTGCTACAAAAACAAATATACTTTGTAGCGCTGGATATGACATTGCACTGGTGGTGGGAACTACTGCTGGGCTGTTGCAGTAGGCCAGCGGTAGTTCCGTTTTAGTGAGCGGTAAGCCTGCGCTGAGCTTACTGCCGCTTTGTAAAAGAGGCTCAGTGTATTTAAGTCTGTAAAACTGCCTTAACTGTTGAAGTGAATTTCTCTAATTTGGCCACCAGGTGGTGCATGTTATGTTTTAAGCTGTTACAAAGAATGACCTTTCCTTCTTTAGTTAACACAGAGAAAGAGGAAGTGCCTGCAGTGATGTTGTTCTGGGCTATGATTGGCCTGGAGTTTTGAAGTTACCCAGGAGTTACTGGTTTTGCCTCTAGTCTTAGCCAGGAAGAAAAGAGAGTAGGATCTCTTTGCTGAGGTTCTGTGAACAGCTATATGTCCTGATCTTCCCAGGTACTACGTAGATAGTATACTAATGTTTAGATAGTGTTAAAATTGATCCATATTTCAGTTACCTGTTACTGTTCTGCTGATTGCACTTTTTCTGTTTCATTGTCCAAATTTTCAGACAATAAACATTCCTTTTCATTTATTGCCTCCGCTTGTCTGAATTGATATTGGGTCTATGAGTGCTTTCTGGGAATTTCATCACACAATTAGAGGAAGATAAATGATTAAGTTTTAAAAGACATTGAAGGATGGAAGACTTGAAATGGACGGCCCATAAGAGGTCCCATAACCTATTTATAGGTCTGTATTAATATCTATGGTATGCTCCTGGTGTGAGTTAGAACATTAGTAGTTATTTCATTATTATTATTAGATTGGAACTTATTGTGTGGAGAGTGTGTTTTTATTACCCTATTTTTCTTTGTTGATGATTTCAGGTGTGGTTATAATTTTTCTTTCCCCAGTTACTATATTTGTCCACGAATATGGGAGAAGAACAATGGCAATTCACCATGGGGTATGCTTACTAAGGTGCGTTAGCATTTTTAACTCACCTGTAAATTTAAGGCGCGTTAAACGCTAACGCACCTATACATTTCTATGGGCACGTTAGCGTTTAACATGCGTAAAACATTTACATGCATTAAAAACGCTAACGCGCCCATAGCGCTGATTAGTAAACATAGGTCCAAGTGAATTAGATACTCAATGTTATAATATATCAGTTGTAGTTGGAAATAGGCCTATCAGTTATAAATATTGCAGTTTTCTGTGGCAACATATTTAAATACTATATCTAAGTACATAAGTACAAAAGTACATAAGTATTGCCATACTGGGAAAGACCAAAGGTCCATCAAGCCCAGCATCCTGCTTCCAACAGTGGCCAACCAAGATCACAAATACCTGGCAAGATCCCAAAAAGTACAAAACATTTTATACTGCTTGTCCCATAAATAGTGGATTTTCCCCAAGTCCATTTAATAACGGTCTATGGACTTTTCCTTCAGGAAGCCGTCCAAACCTTTTTTAAACTCTGCTAAGCTAACCACCTTTACCACATTCTCTGGCAATGAATTCCAGAGTTTAATTACACGTTGAGTGAAGAAAAACTTTCTCTGATTCATTTTAAATTTATTACTTTGTAGCTTCATCGCATGCCCCCTAGTCCTAGTATTTTTGGAAAGCGTGAACAGACACTTCACATCTACCCGTTCAACTCCACTCATTATTTTATAGACCTCTATCATATCTCCCCTCAGCCACCTTTTCTCCAAGCTGAACAGCCCTAGCCACTTTAGCCTTTCCTCATAGGGAAGTTGTCCCATCCCCTTTATCATTTTCGTCGTCCTTCTCTGCACCTTTTCTAATTCCACTATATCTTTTTTTGAGATGCGGCAACCAGAATTCAACACAATATTCAAGGTGCTAAATGAAACTCCATTTTAGAATTTAACAACTCTACTACCATGTTACTACTTTAACACTAGATCAGTTTGTAATAAGGTTCATATCTTAAGAGACATGATAGGAGATTATTAAAGGGCATATTTTCAAAGCACTTAGCCTCCCAAAGTTCCATACGTTTCTATGGAACTTTGGGAGGCTAAGTGCTTTGAAAATAAGCCCCTAAATAGGGATTGAATTAGCTTTTATCTCTGAAATATTGTTTACAGATTCAGAAAACCTCAAGTTGCAGGAGTTATGTCCTCCAGGTTATCATTACTACCATAGTCCAAGAATATCTAAAAAAAAAAAAGGGGGAGGATTAGTGATGCTATATAAATCATTTTTATTAGTATGTCACGTAATTTCTTTACGTTACCAACCTCTATGACAGCCTCAAATGTTAAAGTCAGGTCTAACAGAGCAGCATGCAGGTCCCTGGAGTAGTGTAGTGGTCGGTGCAGTACACAGTGGGGGAGACCCAGGTCCCTATTTCCCTCTATTGTCACACTTGTGGTACAAATTATGACAACTCCCAAATTCACAAAAATCCTACTGTACCCACATATAGGTGCCTCCTTCACCCATAAGGATAATTATTGTGGTGTACAGTGGGGGACAGTGTGTTTTGGTTGGGCTTTGGAGAGCTCAGGGGACAAAATAGGGAAGCAAAGGTGAGATGTGTACCTGGGAGCATTTTTATGAAGTGTACAGAAATTCTCTCTAGGCTGCCCCATTGCTCTCCTGGGGTTTCTGAGGGACCAGTCTACTAAAAATGCTGGCTTGTCCTACATCCCAAAGGCATGAATCTCAAAGTTTTGCACTTATTCGTTTTTTTTAAGGACCAAAAAACATACTGCTCAAAGCACAAAACCTTGTTCGAAACAGTATTTTCAGAAAAAAAAGGTGTTTTTCTTTTTCAAAAATGACCTTCTTTCCTATTTGGATTTTGGATGTTTTTTGTAAAATGTGCAAAATCAGACTTAGACGTCATATCGAAAATGCCCCTCTTGGTCTTTCTATTATGTTCTTTATATATATACTAGCCGTTAAGTCCATAACAACAGGCTAGTTTTTTGTTTTCCTATGGCCTCCCCCCGTCCACCAACCATGCTCTCTCCTCTGCCCTCCCCCCATGTCCAGCCACCCTCCTCTCCCCCTCCCATCCGCTCCATTCACCCGTGTCCATCAACTGTTCTCTCCCCTATCCTCCATCCTCGGGCTCCCATCCACCACGATTGTGACCTCCTGTGCACTGCCGTCCCCCGGCTTCGCCCCCCCTCTTTCTGCTGTCGTGTCGTCAGTTCTCCATCGCTGCGTCTGTTTCCCTCATTTCCACCCCCTCCTTCCCTCCCTGCTCCCTCCTCCTCCGATTTCCACGCCCATGTCCAAGCCCTCCTCCCTATTGGGCTGTACTGCTGGTGGAGGCAGGGCTTGGACTTCTACACTCTCAGCGTTCCGACTCTACTGCGCATTTGCAGGTGAGTCGGTCACTTGCCATTTATATGTTTGATTTCTGCTACCATCAGAACCAACTCATGACAAAGAACATTCCCTCGATATTATTGCTTATTTGAATCTGGCAATGGATGCCAATCTTCTATGTAATTCTGTATGGCACCCAATTCCACGGTCAGATCACTTTTTGAGTGAATTTGCTTTGTCCTTTTTATGTCTAAAAAACAAACTTATTCAGATTTAACAACTGTTCAGGTTTCCTTTTGGCAATTGGTCATTCCCCATTATTTGCCTATAGCACCAGAAAAAAAATCCAACTGCTTTATTAGAAGGGGAATGGGACTTGATATACTGACTTTCTATGGTTTTTGCAACTCCATTCAAAGCAGTTTACATAGTATATACAGGTACTTATTTCTACCTGGGGCAATGGAGGGTTAAATGACTTGACCAGCATCACAAGGAACTGCAGTGATAATCAATCCCAGTTCTTCAGAATCTAAGTCCACAGCACTAACCACTAGGCTACACCTCCACTCTGGAGTTGCTAATCTTTTGGACATAACTGCTCCAATTACTACAAAGAAAATTTTAGATCAAGGAATGCACCTTGGTATTCCTCACAATTGCATACTCGAAAGCAAGAATACAGGAGGTTAGAGAGAACCTGGTGGAAATCCAGATTGGATATAGATAATGTAAACTGGAAAAAACAGACTAAAGTCTGTAAACTTGAACTTAACAATGCCAGGAAATCATATTCTGAAAACAACTGGTAGACAATATCTGAACCAAAACATTCTGTTTCAATTGTGGGACGAATTGAGATCAACATCAAAATTACAGTCAACTAGTGACTATCCTAATGCAGTCATTCTGGTGACTTATTTTTGTGATATGGTAGCGATATTATGCAACTCCCATTGTCAAGGACAGCAAAAGCAATTTCATAGGCTAGAGTTACTTTTAACAAGCAATCAAGCTGTCCCAGCAGACAGATTATGAACCACTTTTGACACAGTTTCTAAAACACTTGTAAGTCCTCTGATTTCTAAATAAAGTTATCTTGCCCTTTGGATTCTTGTTTTCTATATTACTAACACAGCCTCCTATGGCAATCATACAGTGGATTACATCATTAATGAATTGCCAGTCACAAGCAGGCTTTTCTCCCATACATCTATGGTGTAATGGAAGTGAATTTTAAAGATTGTTTTTCAACTCTGTCTTTGACCGAAAGTAACTTTTCTTGTAAATACAAAAATAAGTTGAAATGCAGAAGATAAGACACAGCTCTAACTAATTTGGTATGCAAAGGGGAGGATGGTTCTTATTTCCCAGGCCCAGCTTGGCCACCTGGACTTGGGAAATCATGTGACCACGTTCCCACAGACCTAAGCAGAAAAGCATTCTGTAATTTTCCTTAGCTCTGGACATGAGCTAAGAGCCTAGTAAAAAGGGAGGGCTTGTCACAGCAGAGTCGGGGTTCATCTGTGAGCAGACATGCTGTGCAGAGGATTTGTTCCTGGTTGTAAGGAGACTTTGAGCCTTTGCTGTAACGGACCTCCCAGCTGATGAGATAAGGGCCTGAGATTCCTGAACCAGTGATGTTGTATGTATGTATGTATATATATGTTTTATCGCTTTCTCTTAGTTAGATGGTTTATTCAGTGTGCATATATTTCTTAATCATTGTGTACATTGAAGCAATAATGATCTATACACTCTCCATTTGAAGTATTAATAAAGAGTTTCATTAACCCAATACGAATCCAAAAGAATCTGTAGTATTTTATTCTGTGAACAGTCTGTGGTGATCAAGTGAGCTACAATACCAAAGCAATACATTAGTGGCGCTGTGAGCAGGATTCGTAGAGGGGAATGGAATTTTTTAAGCAAACAATTGGGAAGAATAAAGCGGAGAGTGTTATTGAGATCCCAGGATGGGATGCAGTACCATATGTTATTATAGCCATTGAGTGGTCCTAATGGGAGGAACAGGATTCTGGTTTAAAGGAATCATTGCAGGCAAAATGTTAAAATAAAAAGGGAGAAGTATGTTAATGAGTTTATCTTGTTGGGAAGACTGGATGGACAGTACGGTTCTTTATCTGCCGTCATTTACTATGTTACTATGTAAGAGTATTGCTTATCTGAAACCCGTTAGTGCCGGGATAATAGGAAGAGTACAGAATGATAAGTATGTGATTTACAGTTAAAATGATAACTGAGTGTGCCGTGCCGTCGTGTGACGCAGTAAGAAATGAAGAAGGGATAATTAACAAAAAGAAAGTATTTAAAAGTATGTTTAGATGAAGATAGTTTGGAGGTGTCCCTTTAAATTGGTGAAAAACAAATTCTTTCACCCCATATACAATTTAAATCTTAACAAATGGAACCTCAAACCTCCTAACAAGGAACAATACCAGAGTATTACCAATCCCTTGTATAAACAGGAGTAGGTTAATATCATAGGTTCTATTTAAGGAAGAAAAAGAGAAAAAAAACCCCAACGCAAAAACTCATGCTACATGAGAAAACCGTATGGGATAAAAAACTCTCTTTCCCTCTTCTTAAAGACTATATATAAATTATAAATTAAACGGACACCAGAGAACCAAACTACCTAAAACTGACCCCAGCCAGTAAAAGACTACCTAAAGAAGCCCCCCTGGGAGGAAAAAAGCCTGAAGTTCAATTAAAGATAACATAAAGCCTCAGATAAATATTTAAAGGAACCTTCTCTATCCTACCAAAATATATAGCAAACCAGGTTTACTTAACTTAATCCAGGCGTAACAGCTTCAGGAAATTTCAATCAAAAATCCCCCCCAAAAGGACTCCGGAGCCTTACAAAATTTCTGCAGCGGAACCTATGATATTAACCTACTCCTGTTTATACAAGGGATTGGTAATACTCTGGTATTGTTCCTTGTTAGGAGGTTTGAGGTTCCATTTGTTAAGATTTAAATTGTATATGGGGTGAAAGAATTTGTTTTTCACCAATTTAAAGGGACACCTTCAAACTATCTTCATATATATTAATCAAACTCCTTTTGTTAGGTTGGTATATTTTCTACAGAGTTTGTATTCTCCTATAGTAGTTAAAGTATGTTTAGACTCATTTGGAGTCATTAATTGCACATAGATAAATCTTATAAGATTCAAGGACCATTTCAGGCAGGGGAAACTTTTAAACTGTCAGACATAGGAATGTGTTAATTACTTAGCTTTTGCAAGTAGTGCATTTCAGGAAAAACGACCTTGAGTGAAGGGAAACGAGCAACAGGTTTTTTTTAAACAGGCTTTTGACAACATAGACTGCCTTAGATCTGTGGCCAGTGAAATTAGAAGTAGAATTAAGTGTCTCAGGGAATGAAAATTATGCTAGCCGTAGGTCAAAGATTGGGGGAATTCCTTTACTGCATGAAAAAGTGTCAGCCCTTCTGGAAACAGGACAAACTGGGCTAGAACCAAACTGAGAATTTAGGGCAATGTCATACATATATATCAATTCATGATCTGTGGCTAATAAGTTAGCCACTTGGCTACCTACTTCGTACAAAAATAACTGGAAAATTAATATCAAAGATTTGTGGGGCAGAGAATTGTGGCAAGATATTTGGAATTGTATAAAATACTAATGTTATTGTTTTTTATTTAGACACTCATTGCAAGGGTGATACTCTAGAACGTCTCTACAGCGCAGTGGCTGATGACTGTGGAAGAGCTAGATAATTGCTCAGGTTTGGTGAAATGGGTGCACCAAAAATGTGAACATCTGAGAAGAAAGGCCACTTACAGGTGGGCAACAGATCGTGGTATTAGTTTAATTATGGATGTTATTAAAACTGTTATGGTTGACTGTCTGGTCTGTTAATACCAGACTAGGTGATCTGTTCCCTACATGACTAAGGGGTAATTAAAAAGGGGAAAATTACCTGAACAAATTTGGTAGATGGATTAGACAGAACCTTTACCCAATTTGCAAGGATGTAAATATGTGTGCACAGCAGTAGATAATTATTCTAAATATGTAATTGCACATCCTTGCAGGCAACACTATTAAAACTTTAGAATTGATAATGGTTCCCATTTTTGAAGGCTAATCGGTACAACAATATGCTTAAGACCATAATATATATTGGAGCAGGTTTAATTGAACGAATGAATGGTCTGTTGAAACAACAAATACGTAAAATAGGGGGATCATTAAAGAATTGGAAAATAAATTTGGTAGAGGCCTTAAGGATACTTAATAATTGGCCTATTGGGGAGGCAGAAACACCCATAATGTGAATGGTTACTCCTAATCTACAAGTCTTGACTACCATACATGACCAATTAGGACATTGGGAAATTACAGCAGAGCTATGATGCCCTACAGGGCCACTCCAGGAGCGGCAGGGCTGGATTTATATGCTCTACAAATGGTTAAATTGTTACAAAAAGATATTCAAGTAATACATACAGGGATAGGGGTGGCTATCCCAACAGGATATTTCGGGTTGATAGCCCCCCGCTCAAGCCTGGCAGTGAAAGGAATACAGGTTTTGGGAGGGGTGATTGATGCAGACTATCAAGGAGAAGTAAAGGTTATAATTAATAACCAAGGTCCATATGATGTGCTAATTCACGCTAATGATAGAATTGCTCAATTATTAATTATACCTGTGTTAATCTGGAATTGTGAAGTTGGAGCCACCCACTACCTTTACCACTCGAGGGGATAAAGGCTTTGGATCCACTAATTTGTCTGCAGGTGCAAAGGTGTGGGTTACCCAAGAAAATGGGCCCCCACAGCCTGCTGAAATTATTGCCCAAGGGGCGGACAATACCATCCTGATCCTCCAATCTGGGTGGGGAAAATGGACTTATGTCCCAGTGAATAAAAGTTATTTTAGAGAGTAATTAATCTGTTAATATGTTTCATTTATAGATCCTTGTAAGAGTCAGTATAATCCTCCTTCTTATGGTGTCTTTGGGTATTGCCATTACCCTCGGTGGACGACTACATCTTACCACCGAAAAGACAAGGCAAGCTGATTTGGCAGTGGAAGAATCAGAGTGAAATCTGACAACAAGATAATTACATACATTCAGCTAACTAGATGTGTCCTGTGGCAACTGTCAACAACACTCAAATATGGAAAGAAGTCCTGTCCCACGAATGAGTTTAACATGACTTGCACAAGTCAGAGACAGTCAATACAGCATTGTTGACCCAAAATGCGGACATTGTTGACATTTACACCACCAGTGAAGAGCTGTGTAAAAACTGTAGTACCCTTAATTGCCTTCATTGTAGAGTTAAATGAGTTTGGTATGATACATTGTTAGGAGCTTTTGGTATAAGTGTAGAGATAATAAAGGCTATTGATGCTGAAACTTTAGACAAAACAAAATGTATTAGAACTGACATTAATCAGCTTATTATTTTGCAATTATGATAAAGATTTTTTTTTTATTATACTCAGATAGTTCATCATACTCAGATAGTTTACAAGTAAAAATTAATATAGCATAATTTACTACTTGCATGTTGTAACATTTATTTGCCCTTATACAATGGAATAAGGCTCAATATGACTAGCTCTGAACACTTGTGGAGGTGAATTTCACCGTGGGTTCCTTCCACAACCTGATTAATAATTTCAAATACTGCCTTGTGCACTGACCTCTTTTGTTATGGGCAAATTGTGTAGTTTAATGTAACTAAGCAGTGTGTATTATTTGTAATACTGAATTTTGGTTAGTTATTAGTGGGCAGCATTATTACTATTTGCCCTTGGATTTTACTTCCTGTTAATTTTAGTATGTTTGTTGAAATTAGTGCTCAGTATATTATCCATTTGTTGATAATCTGTCTTGATTTTTTTGGTTGTTTTACCTGATGTAGAGTAATGACTTATATATGGACTGTCGTTCAGACAGAGTTGAAAATCAAGGACAATTGTAATGGAAGTGAATTTTAAAGATTGCTTTTCAACTCTGTCTTTGACCGAAAGTAACTTTTCTTGTAAATACAAAAATAAGTTGGAATGCAGAAGATAAGACACAGCTCTAATTTTTTTTAGATCATGTTTATTCAGTTTCATAATTTTCAATCATACAATAATGAATAAAAATAGCATATCATATTCCCAGTAGACAATTCCTCATCCCTCCCCTTCCCTACCCTCAACTGAAAACCATAGTGTACAGATAAAAAGAAAAAGCTTAAGACAACATAATACAAATCTACACAGGAGCTGGAACCCACACTCAACTCGTTTAGAGTTCCTTTTACTATTACCGCTCGCTATAACGGAGGCTACCGCAGCAGCCCAGCAGTACTTCACACCCCTACCGCACCATCATTTCCAGCGCTACAAAAATTTATTTATTTTTGTACCGCCGGGTTAGCGCAGGAGCCCTTACCACCACCTCATAGGGTGGCGGTAAGGGCTCTCCCCCGAAATGGTGCTTTACTTGCTGCCCAGCCATTTCCTGCAGGAAAGCGAGACCTTCCCTTTTACTAGCTGTGGTAAAAGAGGGCCTCGGCGCATGTGTAAAACACACGCCGACGCCAGCACCAGCCCCTTTTTGCCGTAGCTTGGTAAAAGGGGCCCTTAATAAACCACTATGCAATCGAGGAGTCAGAGAGTCCAGAAATGGGGACCATATCTGAATAAACTGAGTAATCTTTTTCTGACTGGCACCTGATACAGATAGTAGCTCTATACAAATTAAGTCATACATTTGGTTTCTCCATAACTGTAAAGATGGTGGTTCAGGTTGTATCCACTGCAACAAGATGCTGCGCTTTGTCATTTAAGAGGATTTCCAAAGAAATAATACCTGCTCATCACTTGTCAGTTCCAAGGCATCATCTAAATTCAATAAACACAATTTCTCATGATTAAGTTAAAAAGTAGTTTTCTTTTAAAGCTGCTAATGGGAAGTTTGGTTTGTGGTACACCCTGAGTGTAAAAGGGAGAGAAAATGAAGACCTCTCTAGACTGAGCTCTTCTAAATGTTGAAGTCCTCTGCTTATTCTTTGGAGCTAAGTGTTCTTTTCCTACATCCTTAGGCATGAGAGAAGCTAAAATATCAGGACATACATGTGCATTTTTTTTGTACCCCGTGCTTTCCCACTCATGGCAGGCTCAATGCGGCTTACATATTATATACAGGTACTTATTTGTACCTGGGGCAATGGAGGGTTAAGTGACTTGCCCAGAGTCACAAGGAGCTGCCTGTGCCTGAAGTGGGAATTGAATTCAGTTCCTCAAGACCAAAGTCCACCACCCTAACCACTAGGCCACTCCTCCACTCCAGTCTCTTTCTGAAATGGGAAAACACATGTAACTTTTAGTTTTCCGCCTAAGCCCTACCCCCTTACAATGTAGCCGTACTGCATATTGAGATGTGTAAATAAGAGCTTTCTGAAATCAGGTTTTGCATGAGATATACATGTGTAAATGTTAGTATTTACTTCATATAACTCTAGAAAACCAGTTTAGGTAAGCAAAAGACAATTAATTCTAAGGAGGAAAACGCCTTGAGAAGCACCTCTTCTGCTCACTTGCAAAAGGAGGGCTAGGCCTTCTTCATCATCGGCTAAAAACCTCCTAGTCTGTATGACTTGTTTAGATTCTTATACTCAACTCTTCCTCCTCGAATTTAAATTAGCTTTATGTAAATGTACTTAGCTTAAAGACGTGTGTTGTCCTTCCGTCTTTCACTGTTGCTATGACCGTTAGTATTTACACATGTAAATCACAAATAGGATTTCTAAAACAAGGGGCATAAGGACAGCTATGCCACAGGCTGAAATTTTACTATAGGAATGGAAGGAGCAGATCAGACTCAAGAGATGTTTCTTCATCTGAGGAAGCTTCCACTTCCATCAACTCTGCAATGGTACAGGTGAGGAAACTGCTGGCTGGGTTAGTAGCTCAGGTTTTTTTTTTTTTTACAAAGGCACACTAGCGTTTTTAGTGCACGCTAAAAACTAGAGATGCCCATAGGAATATATCTTTTAAGATGAGTATTTAATAAATATCCAATACTTTAGTAAAGAATATTTATAGGACAATTCATTAGGTGTGCCGATGAGGAGGTTTGTGCCGACTATATTGCTATTAAATTGATTTAGCAATTGGCACTGCTGAGGTCACCAGAGTTCATCACTGATATATAAGATGCACTATTAATAACATTGGAATATACGTTGGAAAAATATATGAAGATTGATTGAGTGGGAACCGATATATGTGATCTATATCATAGGAATATATGGACATCTCTAACGTTTAGCGCACACTTATAATGCTAGCGCGCCTTTGTAAAAGGACCCCTCAAGGAGTCGTGAGTGCTAGTGGGGGTCTGGTTCTGTGGTGACATGCCCACCTTATGTTTCAACATAGCATCTCTACCACATGATGCCTCCTGCAAAGATTGCAACTTGACCTGGCCTTTCCTAGGGATGCTATCTTGGTTGTCTCCCATTTCTGTAGTAGCTGGATGCACAGATGAATTTTTACCAACAAATCAATCAAACATGTACTGGAAGGGCAGTCAAGTACTCAAGAATGCCTTAGGACTGCAAACTGACTTTTAACACACTGGAGGACCCCTTCAGTGCTTCACAGGGAAGCTGTATTTATCTGCATTCTCCCATGTAAGCCATTCAGAAGCAGGCCCAAGGAAATTAGAAACCAGGGCCTGTAATTATGACCTAGGTGAAAACCTAGTCACTTTTCAAATTCAGACAATGTAGTTTTCAGATTTTTTTTTTTCATTTTGAGGAAATTTATACTTAATATGTACTTTACAGAGTACTCTTTTTACCTGTTTATTACAAGCTCTGGGATCTTTCGTTTTAATCAAATTCCAGACAATACTTTAGGTAGCAATAGTCTCCTGAAGCTTGTAAACAAATGTTTTATTTCAGTGAGAAGCCAGTAATTCTGGTTATTATTGTTATTATTATGTAAAATAGCACCTGATGTTTACAAAAGCACTGGGCATTAGTATTCACAGAGGGAAAGCAATGAAAATACAGCAGGAGAACATGGAGAATCCACTAAAAATTAGCATAGAGCGAAACACCAATAGAATTTAACAAACTTTTATATTATACAGGCCTTTCATTGACTTGTAGCATAAACTATATAGTCATAACTAAAAATACAGATAACTATAGTAAATTAATACATTTTATTAATTAGCCATTTCCAACCCAGTCCTCAGTGCATACCTAGTCCTATCGGGTTTTCATGATATCCTCAATTCATGATGCCTCAATTGCATGCAAATCTAACTTATGAATATTCGTTGTGGATATCCTGATAACCCGATGGGACTAAGGGCCCCGTTTACTATCAGGGGCATTTTCGATAGAGAAGGACACCCATTTTCCAACACAAATCGGGAGATGGGCGTCCTTCTCTCAGGGTTGCCCAAATCGGCATAATCAAAAGCTGATTTTGGGCGTCCTCAACTGCTTTCTATCGCGGGGACGACCAAAGTTCACGGGGGCGTGTCGGCACTGTACTGAAGGCGGGACTGGGGCTTGATTAAGAGATGGGGATCCTCGGCCGATAATGGAAAAAAGAAGGGCGTCCCTGACGAGCATTTGGTCAACTTTACTAGGTCCATTTTGTTTCACGACCAAACCTCGAAAAGGTGCCCGAACTGACCAGATGACCACCGGAGGGAATCGGGGATCACCTCCCCTTACTCCCCCTGTGGCCATCAACCCCCTCCCACCCTAAAAAAAACCTTTTTAAATATTATTTGCCAGCCTCTATGCCAGCCTCAAATAGCTCCATCACAGCAGTATGCAGGTCCCTGGAGCAGTTTTTAGCATGTGCAGTGCACTTCAGGCAGGCAGACCCAGGCCCATCCCCCCCCCACCTGTTACACTTGTGGTGGTAAATGTGAGCCCTTCAAAACCCACCTGAAACCCACTGTACCCACATGTAGGTGCCACCCTTCATCCCTACGGGCTATGGTAGTGTTGTACAGTTGTGGGTAGTGGGTTTTGGGGGGCTCAGCACCCAAGGCAAGGGAGCTATGCACCTGGGAGCAATTTGTGAAGTCCACTGCAGTGCCTACTAAGGTGCCTGGTTGGTGTCCTGGCATGTGAGGGGGGCCAGTGCACTACGAATGCTGGCTCCTTCCACGACCAAATGGCTTGGATTTGGTCGTTTTTGAGATGGGCGTCCTCGGTTTCCATTATTGGCAAAAACCTAGGTCGCCCATCTCTAAGGTCGACCATCTCAACATTTAGGTCGACCATCTCTAAGGTTGACCTAAATGTTGAGATTTGGGCGTCCTCGACCGTATTATCGAAACGAAAGATGGTTGCCCATCTTGTTTCAATAATACGCGATGCCCTGCCCCTTTGCAGGATGTCCTTAGAGATGGGCGTCCTTAGAGATTGGCGTCCCCTTTCGAAAATGCCCCTCCACATCACACTAGAGGTGCGTTAGTGCTTTTAGCGTGCGCTGTGTAGGTGCCCACAATATTCCTATGGGCACCTACACAGTTAGCACGTGCTAATTTTGTGCACCTCCATTTAGGCCCCCAATGATGCGCAGAGAGTGATTATTCTACTACAGCATGTGGGTGTCCCAGTTTCGTTATAGAATGCTAGGCATAACCCACACTGGTGTGCTTAAATTTAAGTGTCACCGTTTACGCCAAGCCTAAGAGTGCCATGCAATGCAAGTAACTCTATAAATTGCATGTGTAAGTTGGAGACATGCTCATACCTCTCCCATGCTCTGCCCACATGTATGCCCCTTGCAGTTATGCATCATAGCACTTATGTATTATCTTATAGAATAGTGCACAGTGCACTTACGTGCATAACAGCCAGTTATGCCCAGTTATAAAACTGCCTTTCATGTGGATATGAAGATATACTAGTAACATAGTAGATGATGGCAGAAAAAGATCTGTACAGTCCCTCCAGTCTGCCCAACAAGATAAACTCATTACATATGGTATGATGTGATACATAAGTACATAAGTATTGTCATACTGGGTCAAACCAAAGGTCCATCAAGCCCAGCATCCTGTTTCCAACAGTGGCCAATCCAGGTCACAAACACCTGGCAAGATCCCCAAAAAAGTACAAAACATTTTATGCTGCTTATCCCAGAAATAGTGGATTTTCCCCAAGTCCAATTTAATAATAGTCTATGGACTTTTCCTTTAGGAAGCCGTCCAAGCCTTTTTTAAACTCTTCTAAGCTAACCGCCTTTATCACATTTTCTGGCAACGAATTCCTGAGTTGAATTACACGTTGAGTGAAGAAACATTTTCTCTGATTCGTTTTATATTTACTACTGTGTAGCTTCATCGCATGCCCCCTAGTCCTAGTATTTTTGGAAAGAGTAAAAAAGTGATTTACGTCTACCCGTTCCACTCCACTCGTTATTTTATAGACCTCTATCATATCTCCCCTCAGCCGTCTTTTCTCCAAGCTGAAGAGCCCCAGCCGCTTTAGCCTTTCCTCATAGGCATGGCTTAATTTGTCAGTGAAGAGCACCTATCTGTCCTGCTCAATAAACTTCAGACCTAGTATCCAGATCTGACAATGAAACAAGGTGATGCATGCCTGTGGACTATAAACCCCATTCACTGAAAATACTGAAGCAACATATACTGCTACCCTCTGCCCCAAAGCCACTGGAACAGCACCTCCATTTCACTACAGAGCTTTCTGAGAATCCAGTTCAATGAAATGCCCCTAGTAACTTTTTGTCAATGAATACAGTTATCACCGCTCCTCACTGAACATTATCTGATGCTGGATTTTCAGCAAGGACGTCAATGAAACCAAAGTATTAATACAAGAGGAATGCTGGCAGGCACGGGTACTAGTCAAGGATAAACCTCCCCTCTCCCCCACCCTGTCGTTTTAGCAGTATTGCTCAGCACCTGCAGTTTCAAAAAATTATGATTAAACTCCTGATTAAGTTTTAACCATTAAATACCCCGATGCAAAAAAAAAGTTTAATCAACACTAGAAAACACCTCATCTCTTAACACTGTCAACCCTCCCCTGGTTCGTATTGCATCCACTACTCGGGTTTTTTTCCTTTTCTGCTCAGACCAGTTTTAAGTGAAACATACCTATTTGATTTCACCAGAAAGATATCGAGGAATAGTTCTATGGTGCAAAAACACCAATGATTGTTTATGCCCTCCAAGAACCTTTAATTAGGGAAAAGGGGATGGGATTTCATATATCACCTTTCTGTGGTTACAATCAAATTGGGAGGTTTTTCTGATGAGGAATCAGCTCAGTTGGTATAAGTCTAAAGCAATATATTTGTATGGTGAGCTTCTGAAGTCTTTTCCTCCCATTGTTACAATTGGATAAAATTAGTCACAGTGACTATAGACATGTTAATATGATTTCAGCTTGCACATATTTGTATTGTGGTTTTATTTGGTTTGAATTTTTTTAGATAAAGGGGTCTTTTTACTGAAGTGCTGAGGATCCAAAACCTAGCACATAGTAAGCGCAAATAATGTGCAGACATCCCACAGGCACCACATTAAGTGGAGTGGCAGATAGTACAGGAGCATTATAAGTACAATGGAAGGCTGACCTCTAGCATCTGTACCGAGAGACTACCGCTGGGATTCATTGGCAACATTTTAGAACCCATCATATATATATACCTGATCTTGATTTATTCTTGCCATTTTTAGAGCACAGACTGTAGAAGTCTGCCCGGCACTGGCCTTGTTCTAACATTTCTGAAGTTGTTGAAGCCCCTGAAAAGCTCCACTCCAGCCCATCCAAATCTATTCAGTCTCGATCAGGACACAGACCAATAGAAGTCTGCCCAGCATTGGCTTTCCTACCTAATCTTCGCTAAGCTTCTTTGGATCCATTCCTTCTAAACAGGATTCCTTTGTGTTTGTCCTATGCATTTTTTAATTCCATTACCGATTGCATCTCTACCACCTCCTGTGGGAAGGCATTCCAGGTATCTACCACCCTCTCAGTGAAGAAATACTTCCTGACATTATGCCCAAGTCAGTCCTCTTTCAACCTCAATTCATGTCCTCTAGTTCTACCACCTTCCCGTCTCTGGAAAATGTTTGCAGATTAATACCTTTCAAATATTTGAATGTCTGTATCATATCACCCCTCTTTCTTCTTTCCGCCAGGGTATAGATGTTTAGGTCAGCAAGTCTATCGATGTATGTTTTCTTACATAAACCCCAGACCATTTTCATTGCTTTTCTTTGAATGTCTTCAAGTCTTTTTACATCCTTAGCAAGATAAAGCCTCCAAAACTGAACACAATATTCCAAATGGTGCCTCACCAAACAACTTGTACAGGGGCATCAACACATCCATCTGCTGGTTATACACCTCTATGCAGCCTAGCATCCTTCTAGCTGCAGCCACCGCCTTTTCGCACTGTTTCCTCACCTTGAGATCTTCGGACACCATCACCCCAAGGTCCCTCTCCTGAGCCGAGATTACCAATTTCTCCCCTCCTATCTGATACATCTCTTTTGTATTTATGCACCCAAAGTGCATCACTCTACACTTCTTGGCATTAAATTTTAACTGAAAAAAATATTTAAAAAAGCAACCAAAAATTATATATATAATGTCAAAACCAAACTCTATATTGGTATGAAAAACTTATATAAATATAGTATGTTTATAAAATTGTCAATTTGTGCTCAGTTTTTTTGGTGTATTACAGTGTCCGAAAGACTCGAGAAATGCAGCAACACCATTCCACCATCATAGCACTCCCTGCCACCTGTCCTGTATCTCGACTCTAAATAGTCACCAGAATGGAATCATTCACTAAAAATCAAAATCAAAATAACTATTTAGCTTGCAAAAACTTAGGTGGAGGATCGTCTTTCCGTCACCAGGGTGATATTGCTATGCAGGAACTGGTGCGAATACTTATTGGATTAAATTTTAACTGCCAGATCTTTGACTATTCTTCCAGTGTTTGGAGATCCCTTCTTATGGTTTCTACTCTATTGCCTATCTTCATGTCATCTGCAAAAAGGCAAACATTTCCTTCTAACCCTTCAGCTACCACTAACCTTGCCAGAAAGGATTAAATGGTTATAAAATTAACTTAAGATGGGAGTTAACGTAGATTGGAATACTACATAAAATTCCAAGGTAAAACCATCCGGTTCTGGAGCCTTTTTTTTGCCATGGACTTTAAAGCGGATATAACATCTTGTTCAGGAGACGTTAATGCATAATTATCATCTATATCAAGTGTATGATGTTTGAGATTAGTTAGAAAAGCGAAATCCCCATCATTTATAATTAGACTCTGATTTGTATAAAGATGAGTAGAAATGCTGAAAAGCATTTAGTATATTTTGTTTATAACTAAAATATTATCATCATCTTTAATGACAGAGATATAATTTGTTTCAGCTCTAGCCTTTAGGTAACTGGCTAACAAATAATCAGCTTTATTATTATTAGCATAGTATTGGGCTGATTTCATGAATATCTCTTTCTTAGCCTTATTGGCTAATATCAAGTTGTATTTATATCTTGCATTTTTTAATTTTCCCAATGTGCACAAATCAGAGGGTGTTTTTTGATGAAGCTTTTCAAGATATGATATAGTTTTTTTCAAGTTTATTTATTTCAGATGTGTGTTTCTTTTTCAATTTAGCAAAAAAATGAATAATTGAGCCACGTATGAAGGCTTTAAAAGCATCCCATCTAGTTATCCAATTAGTATCATTTAATGTATTAAATTGAAAATATTCCTTGAAGTCACTAGTAATTTCTTCTATAAATTCTGGATAAACTAGTAGGCTAGAATTAAAACGCCATGTTTTTGCACTAGTTTTAATTGACAAATCATTCATCTGTAAAGAAATATGTGCATGATCTGATAGGTGTATAGTATCAATACTGGCATCAGACACTTTACTTAATAAAGCTTCAGAGACTAAAAATAGTCAATACGAAATATGAATTATGTGGTGGAGAGTAGACTGTATAGTCACATTCATTATCATGTAGTATACGCCATACATCACATAATTTAAGTTGTGTCATTATCAAGCTCATTTTCGAAAGAGGTGGATGTCCAAAAAGCGACATAAATCGGCACTTGGACGTCCATCTCACAGAGACATCCAAATCGGTATAATTGAAAAACGATTTTGGACGGCTTTCTCGGAAGTCCATCGCAAGGACGTCCAAATCTCAAGGGGGTGTATTGGAGTCGTTTTCAAAGCGGGACTTGGGCGTTCCTAAGACTTGGACGTCTTTGAGCCACAATGGAACAAAGCAAATACGTCCAGGACTAAGCCTTGGATGTTTTCACCCAGACCTGTTTTATTATTACGAATAAGGCATAAAAAGTTGCCCAAAATGACCAGATGACCACTGGAGGGAATCGGGGATGACTTCCTTTTACTCCTCCAGTGGTCACTAATCACCTCCCACTCTCAAAAAACATGATTACAAATATTACTTGCCAGCCTCTATGCCAGCCTCGGATGTCACACTCAGGTCCATGACAGTGCATGCAGGTCCCTGGAGTAGTTTAGTAGTAGGTGCAGTGCACTTCAGACAGGTGGACCCAGGCCCATACTCCCCCCCCCCCCCACCTGTTACATTTGTGGAGGAAACAGCGAGCCCTCCAAAACCCACCAGAAACCCTCTGTACCCACATATAGGTGCCCCCCTTCACCCATAAGAGCTATGGTCGTGTTGTACAGTTGGGGGTAGTGGGTTTGGGGGGGGGGGGGTTGGGGGGCTCAACACACAAGGTAAGGGAGCTGTGTACCTGGGAGCATTTTATGAAGTCCACTGCAGTGCACCCTAGGGTGCCCGATTGCTGTCCTGGCTTGTCAGAGGAACCAGTCTACTAAAAATGCTGGCTCTTCCCATGTCCAAATGGCTTGACTTTGGACGTTTTAGACTTGGATGTCTTTGCATTCAAAAATGGCCGAAAATCTAAGACGTCCTAATCCAAGGACATCCATGGTATTTTTGAACGCAAAGATGGAATGTCCATCTTTTTTCGAAAATGACCTTTTCAGACTCCGAAACTGGATTTCAGCTTGCACAACAGCAGCAACACATCGGCCACGCGGAGGACGAAGATAGAAGAAAGTTAAAGAAAAGCTCGGGTCGGCTGGCGGGGGTTGGAGTCCCCCACCAGCTGAAGAAATATTTTTAAAGGTAGGACTCGGAGGAGGAAGCGGATCTCGGCTGGCGGGGGTTGGGGCCCCCCACCAGCAAAAGTAAGCGACGGAGGGGAGGGTTGACAGCGGTAGGGGGGCCAGGGTGAAATCTGCGGGGGCCTAGGCCCCTGTGGCCCCACGCAGATACGCCCCTGGTTTAGGCTGATACGCCAGAAGTTGTTTCCGTGCTTTAATCGTGGCTTTGCAAAGATCTGGTAGGAATTGAAGATCCTGACCTTCATATTTTACTGTAGCTTGAATGTGGGCACGCTGAAAAATCTCCGTGTCCTAAGGATATCGCAAAACCCACATAACAATAGGCCTAGGATATTTATCTTTAGGCCCACGCTGAGATGGAACTCTATGTGCATGTTCCAGCTCGAAATCCTTGAAGAATTGAATACCCAGGATATTTGGTATGAATTTCTCTAAAAACTGTATTGTATCAAAGCCCTCAATATTTTCAGGCAAACCGAGTAAGCGAATGTTGTTGCGCCTGGCTCTGTTGTTACTATCCTCCATCTCCCGCTCAAGCATTGTGATCTTCTTGACTTGTTTTTGTAGCGTTTTTATATTTGCTTCTAACATGTCAAATTTCTTCTCTAGAGTAAGTACTTTGGAATTCAGCATAGAGAGATCTGATCTGATGAGTGAGAGGTCCTCCTTTATACCGTTTAGACCTTCCTTAGTATCTGTGATTAAGTCTTTGAGGGCACGTATTTCTTCCAAGATGGCTGCCGTGCCTGTGTTTTGTCAGATTTTCCAGTCTCCCTTTTTTGCAGCGATACCGGTTCAACTCTGTGACATTTGCTATTTTTGCTGGAAGCCATGAGTTATAGGGCTTGCAATGCTGCAAATAGTATATAAATTAAGTACGCATAAATGATTGATATTCTAAATGAATATAGGAGTCTTAGAGAGCTCAGTGATTATGCTGTCATCTCAGATGGTGCTCCACAGCGCCCCTTTTATATTTGTTTTTAGTAGAATATAATTATTATAGTGATAAGTTGCCCCTGGCAGGCCCTGCCCTGCCCAGGTGGCTCAGCTTTCCTGTGGCTGGACTCCAAGCCAGAGTTTATCTGCTGCCCTACAGCACTGCTGCACTCTTCAAACCCAACACCAGGGTTCCTCATATGACTGCAACAAATCACTAAATACATCCATGTTCTTGTTGACCGTTCTCCAAAACTCGGTAACACTGGACTGGCCCTCCTTCTCAGTACTGGTCAGGCCATTGTCTATCCAGGGTGACCCCTTTGATCCTAGTTGCCCACTCAGTGCACACTTGGTTTGCCACTGAACCACTTCAGCAATGGCCTGGACTAGTGCCCCCTGGCATCCACTATTGGTCTCTAGCTCATGTTGAACACAAACTCTGTCGCAATATCTATACAACAAAATCTATACAGAAAATACATAATTACAGACCTGACAAATAATTAGAAGCTCTGTTTAGAAAACAAATAGGTTTTCAAGTACTTCCTAAATAAAAAATAAGAATTGAACTGTCACAATTTAACTGGAATACTAATCCAAAATCTAATTCTTTGAAAGTCAATAGAAAGTTCTCTAATTATTTAGTTTACAATTAACTTTCTTCATAAATGAAAAATCTAACATTAATCATTTCCTATTTCTTGAATTAATCAAGAGCTGGCTAACAGTATCAGAATTCAACCCAAATAGACTTTTAAAAATGCAACAGGCAAGTTTAACAAAAATTCTACTTTCAATTTTCAATCAATGTAAGTCATTTACCCCCCTGTTTACTAAGCCGCACTAGTGGCTGTCGTACACTAATGCCGACACAACTCATTCACTTTGAATGGGCTGTGTCAGCATTGCCGTGCAGCAGCTGCTAGCACAGCTTAGTAAACAGGGGGGTTAATAATGGAGCAGCCTCGGAATATTTCCTTACATCAAAAATCAACCAGACTGCAGTGTTTTTGAGCAATCGAAGCTTCTTTCTATGTTTCTATGTAAGAGAACAATACAGCAAATTGCAATAATCTAGATTAGGAAGCAAAACCACCTGGGCAATAATCCTACAATTAATAAGGCTTAGAGAAGATCTGATAGAATCCTCCTTCACTCTTGCACAACTGGCTTTCACCTCCACCAGCATGCAGTGCTCTCCTTCAAGCTATGCTTTCTTGTCGTGCAGCTCTTCCGTCTGAAGGTCCTGCTGTCTGCATCCATTGGTGACCTAGAGCCGGCTTGCACCGGCTCGCTAGAGCCGTTTGTTAGATTTTTAAGAATTTTGGAGCCCGTTACTTTAACAACTGGTTCCCAAAATTTGGGCTTGGGTACCCTCCTGGCATCAGCGTCCCCTGTCGCTGCTGTATTCTGGGCCGTTTGTAATCTTTTAAAGACACTCTCCTTACATCCTGCGTATATAGCATTCTTTTTAAGAAATAATCTTGGTCACACCCCAGTCCTTGGTCATTTCCACTGTTTGGTTACTGCAACTTTTCATTCTGTGTCATTTCCTGGGTCATTTATGGGAAAGTTCATTTTATTTAGAGTTTACCTGGCAATTTGTTCATTATGGGAGCTATGTCGTCAAGACAATGCACTCTTTTGAAAGACTGCACTTTCTTTGCAAGACAGCACACTCTTTCTGACAGTGTGCATATTCACGATGGTTCACACGTGTAAAGGTTCATACATGTGTGAAGTGTTGGGAAGAATGTGCACTACTACTGGCGAACCAAACCTAGAATGTGCTTTGTCTGTTATTTGTTTGTTATTGACATTCTCCGTTTCATTGCAAACGTCAGTGCATTGCTAGTGCACATGCATTTCTTTTTACCCACATACTTTGCACTTTCTGATTGTCAAAAGATGCAACATCCTTTCTCTCTGAAAATTTGCATAAGGCACATAAATACATTAAAGGTACCTGCACAGTTTGCAGCTAAATTGTCTCTTTGTTAGGGGGATAGCCAATGGATGCCATTCCTAATAACAATAAATATACCGTATAAAGAAAAGTGGAACGTTGACCTTAGAAGAAAGTCGAATTCTTAGGATGGTGTGTCGTGAACTCACAGAAGCTGTTTGATTGCAGACACTGTCCTGTCTCTAAATCAGGTTCGTCCAACCTACGGCCTGCGGGCCAGAAACTGGCCCCTCAAGACCCTTTTTCTGACCCATAAAAGTGAAACACAGATCCTTACTGCAGGATCACTGCTTCCAATCTGGGACTCATCTAACTGCCCACTTGAGCCACAAGGCAACAGAAGTTTGGGTTCAGCCCACAGTTTCTTGTGAGAGACTTGATACCACAAAACCAACCTGAACTTCCTATGCCACATGGTTCAAGCGCGCAGTTAGACAAGTTGCAGCGGGGAAGCAGGGATCCCACAGTAAGGACCTGTGGCTCAACCCAGGTGTGGAAAAGTACTCTTCACTGACCAAACCAGCGCTATGAAGTAGAATTCTTGATCATTACAGTATGACTGTTATGGAGCCAGCTTTAACTACACCTGTGTTTTCCCAGCTTTATTTTATCTATTTGTATCTTCTCTGTTCTTAAAGGATTTTGTGCAAAGAACTAGAATGTTTGTGTTGCAAATCTGATTCATTGGTCTAATAAACATGCTATTAAACAAAACTATTTGTTTGAAAATCAATGCTTGTATTACTGAAATTCAATACATACTATCAGCCGAACTTCTGGGTGAAGGCTGGGGCGGAGGGGAGGGGGCGAGAGACAGAGAGACTGGTTGAAGGCTGGAGGGAGGTACACGAGAGTGCATACGAGTGACTGGGGAATACATGAGAGAGAGAGAGAGAGAGAGAGAGAGAGAGAGACTGCCTATCTGATATCGCTGTCTGGATGTCTCAACGTCATCTGAAACTTAACATGGCCAAAATCGAGCTTCTCATCCTTCCCCCTAAACCTACCTCTCCTCTCCCCCCCTTTCTCTATTTCTGTGGATGGCACTCTCATTCTCCCTGTCTCATCTACTTGTAACCTTGGGGTCATCTTTGACTCCTCTCTCTCCTTCTCTGCTCACATTCAGCAGATTGCCAAAACCTGTTGTTTCTTTCTCTATAACATCAGCAAAATATGTCCCTTCATCTCTGAGCACTCTACCAGAACCCTTATCCACACTCTTGTCACCTCTCGTCTTGATTATTGTAACCTGCTTCTCACTGGCCTCCCTCTTAGCCATCTCTCTCCTCTTCAATCGATCCAAAACTCTGCTGCGCGACTCATTTTCCGCCAAAGTCGCTATACTCACATTAGCCCTCTCCTTAAGTCACTTCACTGGCTCCCTATTCGTTTCTGCATTCAATTCAAACTTCTCTTATTGACCTATAAATGCATTCACTCTGCCGCTCCCCAGTACCTCTCCACTCTTGTCTCTCCCTACACCCCCCCCCTCGGGTACTCCGTTCTGTTGATAAATCTCTCTTATCTGTCCCCTTCTCCTCTACTGCTAATTCCAGACTCCATTCCTTTTATCTTGCTGCACCTCACGCCTGAAATAAACTTCCTGAGCCTGTACGTCTAGCCCCCTCTTGGCTGTTTTCAAGTCCAAACTTAAAGCCCACCTCTTTACCACTGCTTTTGACTCCTAACCACTGCTCACTTGCCCTGTCATTTTTATCCTCACTTCTTTATTCCCTTACCCTTAATTGTTCTGTCTGTCCACCTGTCTTATCTAGACTGTAAGCTCTTTGAGCAGGGACTGTCTTTTTTGTGTATGATGTAAAGCGCTGCATATGCCTTGTAGCGCTATAGAAATTATAGGTAGTAGTAGTAGTAGACTGGGTGCAGGGGTGGCCCAAGGCAATCTGCCACCTGAAGCAGGGATGAAATGGCACCCTGGCCCCTCCCCCAGCACTGCGCTGCCCCCACCAATTCCTTTCTGCCCCCCCCCAGCTGTGGTCTAGCATCTCCCCCCTCCCAGCCTACCTTCTTTTGTTGTTGTTGTTTTCAAAAGCTGGAGGCGGCAGCGATCCTCATATACTGCCATGAGGCATCTCCTCTGTACTGTGGCCCACCTCCGAGGAAACAGGAAGTTACAGTACAGAAAAGACGCTGATGCTGGCAGAAGGCAGCGTATGGAGATTGATGTCACTGCTGACTTTTGAAAAAAACAAAAGAAAAAGAAGGTAGGCTATGGAAGGGAGTTGAGGAATGAAGGGGGAAAGATGCCACTGCATAATGAGTGCCGCCTGAGGCTCCCATCTCAGTTGGCCAAATGGTAGGGCCGCCACTGGATAGGGGAATACAGAGAGAGAGAGCTGGGAGGGGGTACATGAGAACAAAAGAACATGTGTGCACGTCTGTTTTGGCTCTCTAAATGTTATGAAATATAACATGTTGCCCCAACAGAACAAGGTTGGACTAGCCTGCTGTAGATCAGTTTAACCTGCTGAACAGTGAGAAGTTAACTGTTCTCAAGATCCTAGTCTAGCCAGAGCAAAGATACAGAATTTGGAATGAGATGGAACATACAGTTTGATAGTTCAAAATATAAAGTAGCTCTCACCTTCTCCTACTCAAGAAGGGTAGTGAAGCTTCTTCCCTTAGATTAAAGGGGAGTTAAGTATTCTCTAATTTCCCCCTTTCATTAAGCTTTACCTTTTAATCAAGTAGGAGGATACACAGATTGCATGACCTTTGTGTGACCCTATTACTTCCTGTAAGGCAGGTGTAAAGCTGAGCTCCCAATTCCTAAATTAGGTGCCCTAGAGTCCATTTGCAAGCTGTGTGATAATATCTTTGCTTGCAGAGAAAACAGTTTTATCACTGGGTAAATACAAATAACATGCTCAAATATCAATTACTGCAAGTGTTAGCAAGATATTTGGTGACCTCTAAACAGTGGTATCTTTAGACAGAAGAATTTGGGGAAAGGGAGGAAGAAGGGGGTATGGAGTGGGGCAAGTCAAAGTGGCATTTCCACACATCATATTCACCTCTATAACAAGACCCTCTGCCTTTACAATGGCTATAAAAGACAACAGAAAAAGAAGACCAACAGTTTTTCTGTGAAATAAACTCCCCCTGGCAAGTTTCAACCACCCATTAAAACTACCATAAAATTATATAATAGCACATTTAAAACAAATAGGAAAAACACATTTCTCAATCAAGTTAATCTCAGGAACTGATTGCTGGAGCAAGCAGTAAAAGCAGTTAATGTAGCTGGATTTAAGGATGAACAGGTCCTGTTTGTTCATAAGACATGTTTGATGTTGAGAAAGTACATATTGCTTTACTGGATACACTCAGACCATAGGTGTAGTTTAACTACCTCATTTGGGGGAGGGGAGGGGAGGTGGCAAGAGATAGAGAGTTCAGATTGCTAATCAATGCCTTACCAAATGAATTCTCTCTCCCTCCCTCTCAAGTAGGCATTGATTAGCTTACTCTCTCCCTTCCATTTCTTTTGTTTTCATCTTTTACTTGGATTTCCCTTTATTCCCTATACTCTTCCATTTGCCTCCCCACCTCTCCATAATTCCATTCACCTCTTTCTCTCATCTCTTCCTCCACCCTCCCTCTTGCCTCTGTCCTCTACACCACACTCTTCCTCTTTCCTTCTTTCTCTCTTATGAATATTCTTTATGGATATCCTAAAATCCTGACTGGCTGTGGTGCCTCCACGACCAGGTTTGGGAACCATTGGCTTAGGTCATTTCCCTCATATCTATTTTCTGTTTCTTCATCCTCCCATCTTCTTCCCCTCATCTCTCTAAAACACAGATCCTTCTGTTTCAGCTTTATTTTCTACATTTTTCTTATTTGCCTTTTTATCTTTTAGCTAGATTTTATTCCTCCTTTTCCTTTCCAGCCCAGTGTCTCTCTTTCTACATCATATACTTGCTTCTCTAGTCCTCATTTCACCCTGTGTCTCTCATTTCCATCTTTCAGGCACCTTCTAGGTCCCCATTTCTACCCTCTATACTCATACCTTAATCAACCTCATCTATCTCTGCCTCTCATCCCTTCACAAACCCTTTTCCTTCCCTGCCACTTATCCCCATACCACCTCCAGAATCTTACCACCTTATTCAGGATTCCATTCCCCTTTATACTTCTATTTCCACTCTCTCTCACCTCCAGACCCTCCCACTCTAGCATTATGAAGGGCACAAATGCATGGCTTGTTCAGAATGGTGCATGGGGAGGAGTTGATTAATAAATTGTTTAAAATTTGAGACCCCTTCCTGCATAGGAGCCAGCTCTGTGGGTGCTCTGGGAGCTTGAGCACCCACAAGACTGTGCCAGCTCCTTGAATATGTCTAGGAACGGAAATTCCCATTGGGCTTAGCACCTCCAGTCATGAACTCCCTCACATCCAGACTGCACAGTACACTTTTAATGCTCTTGAAGCATAGGAACAGTGCAGGAGAGGGAGCATTAATAATAATAATAATAATAATAATAATAATAGAATTCTCTATAAACATCCTGTGTCACCAGAGTCCACTTAATGGAGGAAAATAGTGAAGTCCTTTTATTTTGAATTTATTCTTTCAACCTCATTAACTCTAAAGCAAGCACTGGAGATTGAGAAACAAACAGGAGCAGACTTATCTGAACTTATAACTCCGTCGCTCATATGCTTTAAGTTCCAAACGTCCTACAGAAATTTCCGTTTCAAAGAATCTTCCTCAGGGACGCCAGTGTTAGAATGCAAAAAGATCCTCCATTAAGTGGACTCTGGTGACACAGGATGTTTACAGAGAATTGTATTATTATTTGGTTTTGATATAACAGTTCACTTTGGGTTTATGCACTTAATCAAAAATTTTGAGTTCTGTTCAGAGAGAATTTCATGATGTATAGAGCTTTCAAGTGAGCCGCTTCTGGCAGCCTGACTCACTGAAGTACTGCTCGGCTGTAGATACAGCCTATACTGAACTCTCCTTTGAACTCTTATAAAATTATTTAATATTATATTATTTATTATAGATTTCTCTGTAGACATCCGGTATATTGTTTTTCCAGACATTCACATTTTTTGGGGATTGACTTTTTCGTGATCTAAGGAAAAAAAAGAGGACATATGCCCCGCCCCCTGTCACACCTGCCCTGCCCCTGTCACACCCTACCCTGCCCGTCACACCCCACCCCGTCACACTCCCATCCCGCCCCATCACTTTGACCCCCCCAAAGAAAGCCTGATTCCCTAACTCTCCCCCCATGTATAGCCCCTCCCCAATTTTCCAGCCTCCCTCCATCCACATGACTCCATTGACTACCCTTTCCCTTCCCTCCTGTACCTTACTGTAGTGCCCTAGTGGTCCAGTGGCCTCTTCGGAGCAAGAAAGAACCCCCTCTTTCCTGCCCGGTGTGGCTGTAGAACCTCTCTTGCTCCCAGCGCCGATTCAAAATGGCTGACAAGAATTCAAGCACTGACCTTGCAAGACGTCTGCCAACTTCCTCACTGTTGAGGCAGCATTTATTGTCTTAAAAAATTGAGCAGTGGAACAAAGTGCAATCAGCAAACAATAACAGGTAACTGAAATATGGATCAATTATAACACTAATGAAACATTTGTATACTTTCTGAAAAGTACCTGGGAAGATCAGGACCAGCTGTTCACAAGTTATCAAATGTTAACTGTTTACAGGGCCTTAGCATAGAGATCTATCTCTCTCTTCTTCCTGACTAAGACTGGAGCAACAGCTAGTACACTTCAAATGAAAATGAGCTCCTGGGCCAATCAGAGCCCAGAACAAGAACATTTCAAACAGATACTACTTCTTCTTCCTGTTTGTATGCAAACCCACCTCCCCACTCCCCCCGTTTTCTATTTCTGTTGATGGCTCTCTCATTCTCCCTGTCTCCTCAGCTCGAAACCTTGGGGTCATCTTTGACTCTTCTCTCTCCTTCTCTGCTCATATCCAGCAGATCGCCAAGACCTGTCATTTCTTTCTTTACAACATACGCAAAATCCGCCCCTTTCTTTCTGAGCACTCTACCAAAACCCTCATCCACACCCTTGTCACCTCTCGTTTAGACTACTGCAATCTGCTTCTTGCTGGCCTCCCACTTAGTCACCTCTCCCCTCTCCAGTTGGTTCAAAACTCTGCTGCCCATCTCGTCTTCCGCCAGGGTCGCTTTACTCATACTACCCCTCTCCTCAAGTCGTTTCACTGGCTCCCTATTCGTTTTCGCATCCTGCTCAAACTTCTTCTACTAACCTATAAATGTACTCACTCAGCTGCTCCCCAGTATCTCTCCACACTCGTCCTTCCCTACACCCCTTCCCGTGCACTCCCACTCCATGGATAAATCCTTCTTATCTGTTCCCTTCTCCACTACTGCCAACTCCAGACTTCGCGCCTTCTGTCTCGCTGCACCCTACGCCTGGAATAAACTTCCTGAGCCCCTATGCCTTGCCCCATCCTTCGCCACCTTTAAATCTAGACTGAAAGCCCACCTCTTTAACATTGCTTTTGACTTGTAACCACTTGTAACCACTCGCCACCACCTACCCTCCTCTCCTCCTTCCTGTACACATTAATTGATTTGATTTGCTTACTTTATTTTTTGTCTATTAGATTGTAAGCTCTTTGAGCAGGGACTGTCTTTCTTCTATGTTTGTGCAGCACTGCGTATGCCTTGTAGCGCTATAGAAATGCTAAATAGTAGTAGTAGTAAAACTAAAGAAAAGCATTCAGTTCCCTGTAACAGCTTTATAGCAAAGAAACACCACCTGCTGGCCAGATAAGAAAAATACACTTCAGGACATAATTAATGCAGGAAAATATCCAATACATTTTACAGGCTTAAAACACACAGTTTCTTCACAACCACCTTTTATAAAAAGGAATGTTCTTGATAGCTGTTACTTCATCTAGTGTCAGTGAACTTCAAGCACTAGTATCATTCTCACCTTATATACATTTTCCTTCCCAAATAGTTTAGTATTTAGGACCCCTCTCAAGTTTCTACAAAAGTAGTATTGGCTTGTCACATCAGCCCATCAATAGTTCTGCCAATTTTCTGCCCTAAACAGCATGCACATTCAGGAGAAAAAGCTTTTCACACCTTGAATTGCAAAACAGCCCTTGTGTTTTATCTAATGAGAACTGAGAAACACGGTGAACCAAACCATCCGGCTATTGCCATGTCTAAAAGAACAACATCCGACAGGTTAGTACGATGGATTCAGTATTATTTCATAATCAAGTCAGTCTTTCAATCCAGGACAAAAGTAAAAGGCATCAAGTCAGTTCCATGATGACCACTGGCCCATTTAAAATCAGCCCCCATAGAAACCTGCAAAGTAGTGACATGGTCTTCTCTGCTTGTCTCACTACTACCTGGATCAAATATCCAGAAAGCACAGTACCTTTGGTCAAGCAACGCTGAGAAATCTGCTCATGTAAGTATTTCAACTCTCACTAAACAAACAGATCCAGTGTTTCTTAAAAGTACTGCTAGTGAGGATCATATGTTTACATCAGTTCCCCGTGATGTTGGTTTACAATGTCTAGAACTGCATAATGTGATCTTGAGGCAACCCTCAGCTGGGGTGTCCTGACTAGTATGGCTGACTCATTCTTCATGATGAAGTGAAATTGCTTACCTATAGCAGGGTTCTGCATAGACAATAGAATGATTCACAGGAACAGTTCTACCCACCTCTCACAAACAATTAACAATTGTTAATGGTCATTGGTGTGTCTTCAAAAATTTTGTGCATGCAAAATCAATTTAACTTGTATTAATCTATATATTAATACATGTTAAGTTGATTTAGCTTAATTAAAATATTCTAGCACACATAAAAAAAAATATATATATATATCATTACGGGTGTTAAAAAGCATCACTTACGCATCAATTGCTAGTTGTGAATCAGGCCCTGGACATGGTTTCAGGGAAAGCTGGCAAAGCTGAGACATCAGCAGTTTTCTCAGTGGGTAGCAAATGATACAAACCTGAACCTTTGTCATCTCTCAAAATGGCATTATGCAAACAGTAAGAGATATCACTTCTCTCAATTACCTACATCAAAGAGGATTCCAAGGATATTAAACTGGAGTTAATATCCCTTAAGCAGAACATGATTAGTTTTCAGACTTGAGCTGAGGCATTAGAAAACAGTTACAGAACAAGTGTTACAGCAGATAACAGCAAAGGCCTAATGCGGCATGCCAAAGCCATCGTGCAGTTTGAAAACGGTTTGAAGATCTAAACAACAGATTAGGAATATGTGATAGTGTGAGTGTGGTTGGAGCGAGAGGTTTACATAAAATACAGCCAGACAAGAATAAAAATGAATCAAACCTTCTTTATTAAACAAATACTGATCCCTGTTACCTCACAGGTACAGTATAGAATAAAGAATAAGGTCTTTTTCAGTTTCAAAGGCAATCTTCGCTCAGGTCTGTAGCTGACAGATCCCAAACCCACAGTACATACAGCTACTTGCAGGATTGCACAAACACGGGTTTGGCTCCAGCCAAACCTCAAGAACAGGATTCTTATAAAGCAAGAGTTAAAACTTGACTTACCCCCCTCCGAAGGGACACCACCTTGAAGGGGTGGAGGGGCTTGTGTGTTTCAATGACTTAGAGGGCTATGCTGAAGGGTTACCCATATCAGACAGGCCTCTGAGGAGAAACCAGACAAACAGTGTCCCAAACTGGGAGAGTGGTAAGATGGTGACCTGAAGTTCATATGCCCAATGGCCCAGCTGCCCTCTGAAGTTTCGTCTTCTTTACGTAAATTTCCTCTCTGCAATTGCAGTTACCTTAACTGAGAGGAAGGGGACAACTGGTGGTCAGCCACCGATGGCCAGCGTTTTATCCCCTGAGCAGCAAGTGCAGGACCGTTGTGCGATGAACTGCCCACAGATGAAAGGTTTGGCGAGTCCTTTGATTAGCGCCGGCGAAGGAGCGTCAAAGCTCTTGGACCTGGAAAAAACAACTCCATCGCTCCCAAATTATTCAACCACCATGTCCAAAGGAGTGGAGGAGTGAGTTAGAGGTATATGCTGAGACGGAGGACGTTTACAGCAGAACCCGAATCGGTGGAACCACTCCTAAACACCTAAGAGAAATCAAGAGAGTTACATGGACAATTCAACTGAACCCTTTAAGAGTAAAAAATTGATATAACAAATGATTCTACATGAGCAAGAAGTGGTTATGATTTTGAAAATGATAATAGACCAGAAATTTTGAATAATAAAATGAATATTATTATAGATGATTAATATCGAGATTATTGTTTTTCCCAGAGTTCCGGGTATGACTCCTAAAGTTTTCCTCAGAAATAGTTCCTCAAGTTATTACTTTAAAAGGAGTGAAGCCTGTGAAAACTGGGATTACTTTAATCAGTTGGATTTGAATTATAGACTTAAGTATATGTACTGTTAAATAATTTCTGGTTTTTAAAAGAGAAACAATGTAATCAGATGTATTATTTCTAACTAATACTGGACAATAAGTATGTTTTCAATGAAATGATTTGACTATACACCGTTTTGGCCTTGAAGAAGCCAACCAGATGATCAATGTGGAATAATGAATTAGACGAGTAATATCTGGGGATAATCAGGTTAATACCACGGGGTTTTTTTTCTGTTTACTGTTCGATTGATCTCCTTGTCTTGTTTCACTCTCCCTGTTTGGTGGTCTAAGGAAGAGAATAGAGTTACGTGACTGAAATAATTCCTACATATTACTTTCTCTGTATTTCAAGCAGGTTGTTTTGTCGCTTGTAAAAAATTTGAATGGTTATAAATAAAAAATGTAAAAAAAAAAAAAAAAACGACTTACCTCAGCCAGGTTCTGGTAGCTTACACATAAGCAGTGAAGCCCTTACACTACAGGGCAGCTTATCTCCTCCTAGAGGGCCTCCCTGTCCTGCAAGAGAGCTTTTATTTTCTCCTCACTGTTGAGCCACACCCCTCCTGGCCAGACAGCCTAACATCCCTATGCTCAGGTGGACATTTCAGCCTCTCTAATATGGCTGGTTTAGCACCACTTGCTCTAAGGTGGCTAAGCTGCAACCTCAGTGACAGAGTGTTTTTAGGGATATCTGATGCTATACCACTCCCTCCCTCACAGAATCATGGGCGCCAGCTCTGTGGGTGCCTGAGCACCCTCCATATTTTTTCCCTGTAAGTCAGTGGATCTGGAGCAGCAAGCTCCACATTGCACAGCTACAGGAAAACACAGGAAGGAAATGCTTCTGTATCCTAGTTACTGCTCCTGCTTCCCCCTCCAGCCTGTCCAGTAGACTAAGGGGAGGGGGGAGGAGGGAGTTGCTGTAGCCTAGCAGCTGCCATTGGGGAAGGAAAATGTAACAGACAGACACTGAGAAAAGGAAGAGATAGAGTCAGATAAGATAACTTTATTGGCATGATAATTTTACCTATGTTGCCAAAGTAATACCTATAACAATTAAGGTAAAGAAAAAAAAGAGAAGTACTGAGATAGGAATAAAGGGGGATAGGAATTTAAAGGGTTTTCTTGCTGGGAGAGAGGAATGTTGAAAGAGGCAGAAAAGTGCTGTAAAGGGAAGAGAGCAGGGGCGTATCTGCGTGGGGCCTCAGGGGCCTGGGCCCCCGCAGATTTCGCCCTGGACCCCCCTACCGCTGCCAACCCTCCCCCTCCGTTGCTCGCCTACCTTCGCTGGCGGGGGACCCCAACCCCCGCCAGCCGAGGTCCGCGTCCTCCTGCCGCTGCCGGCTGCCTTTAAAGAATTCCGTCAGCTGGCGGGGGACCCCCAACCTCCGCCAGCCAAGCCGAGGTCCTTTCATTTTTCCACTGAAGCTGGCGTCGACGAAAGTTTCTTTTGAGTCTGACGTCGCTGCACGTTGTACGTGCAGGACGTCAGACTCAGAAACAGCTTCATTCTGTTTCTGACGTCCTGCACGTACAACGTGCAGCGACGTCAGACTCAAAAGAAACTTTCGTCGGCGCCAGCTTCAGTGGAAAAATGAAAGGACCTCGGCTTGGCTGGCGGGGGTTGGGGGTCCCCCGCCAGCTGACGGAATTCTTTTAAAGGCAGCCGGCAGCGTCAGGAGGACGCGGACCTCGGCTGGCGGGGGTTGGGGTCCCCCGCCAGCGATGGTAGGCGAGCAACGGAGAGGGAGGGTTGGCAATGGCAGCGGCTGGGGGGAGGGGGATCGGCAATGGCGGCGGCGGTGGCGGCGGCGGGGGGGGGGGCTATAATGTGCCCCCTCACTCTGGCCCTGGCCCCCCCTACCGCCGCAGTTCAGATACGCCCCTGGAAGAGAGACTGGGTGATGGGGACAGGGACCAATAGCAGAGCTGTGGGAGAGAAGTAGACAGGCACTCAGGGAGAGCATGGGTTGTATGGGGTAAGGGAGTTGGGGAAAGGAGACATTATTTGGGAGAGAGAAAGAAGAACAGCAGGCAGATGTAGACCTGCCAAGTCTCAGCGGGAGACTCCCTCTTTGGCAGGTCATCTCCCGCACTCCCCCCAAAGGAGGAAATTCTCCCGCAGAGACATACTGCTCCAGGGGATTGACTGCCACCGCTGCTTCTCTCTTGATGAGCAGCTGCATCAAAACAAAACAAGCGTGGGACCCCAGCACCTTTCAGGCATGTGCTGTCGGCTCTGCTGGTCCTCTGCCCCGAAACTGGAAATTGACATCAGCGGGGGCAGAGGATGGCAGAGCCGACAGCGCATGCCTCAAGGCTGCTGCAGGCCCTCACTTGTTTTTCTTGTTTTGCCGGGGCCGCTGCTGCAACATTGGGAGAAGCAGCGGCAGCCAGGAAACACGGGTACTGGGTGGAAAAGGTAGGGGAAGGAGGAAAGGGCATTGAGAGGGAGGCAGGAGGTGATAAATGGAGAGAGCAGAGGGGAGAAAAAAAAAGAAGAGTGGGTATGCTGGATGGAAGAGGGGTACAGAGAAAGAGAGAGAGATGAATGAAAAGATGGGGAGAGAAAGAGGGGACATGGAAAAGGGCAGGGGAGAGACAAGCTGCTGGGGAGAAGGAAGGGGAGCAAAGGGGAGATCCTGGCTGGTCAGATGCAGCGAGAAAGAGGAGAAATTCTGGATGAAAGGAGGAAGAGAACGAGGAAAATGCTAGAAGGAGCGGGCAGAAAAAGGGAAGACACTGGATGGAAGAGGGGTACAGAGAGAGAGAGAGAGAGAGAAAATGAGTGGAAAGATAGGGAGGGAAAGAGGGGACATGGAAAAGGGCAGGAGAGAGAGAGAGAGAGAAGCTGCTGGAGAGAAGCATGGGGAGAAACTAGGGGAGACCCTAGCTGGTCAGATGGAGAAATGCTGGATGAAAGAAGGGAGAAAGAGGGAAAATGCTGGAAGGAAGGGGCAGAAAGAGGGAAAATGCTGGATGGAAGGGTAGGGAGAGAAAAAGGAAAGACACTGGAAGGAAGGGAAGAGAGGACATGCTGAATGGAAAAGGGTAGAGAGCGAGAACTGGCTAGAAGGAAGGGGAGATAGAGGGAGACAATGGATGGAAGGATTGGGAGAGGGTACATGGGTAGAAGAGTGGGGAGAGAAAGAGGGATGACACTGAATGGAAGGGTAGGAGAGGAACAGAGAAGGTACTAGATGGAAGGATAGGGAGAGAAAGAGGAGACGCTGGATGGAAGGGTACAGATAGAAAGAGGGAGAGACACTGGAAGGATGGGGAGAGAAAGACGGGAGATGCTGGATGGAAAGGGGGAGAGATAGAGTTAGTGAAAGTGTGGAGAATAAGAGGAAGGGGCATTAGGAGAACAAAAGTGAGAAAAAGATGAAAAGCCATAGGTAGATGAAGTAAAAAGAGGGAGATTAAAGAATGGACAGTAAGAATGAATTAAATCTGGACAGAGAGAGAGAGAGAGAGAGGCAGAAAAATAAATTGAAGAAAACAAAGAAAAAGGAGAGAAAATGACAAATGGACAGAAAACCCTGGCAAGAAAATTAAGAGAAGATGAAGGAAAACAGAATCAAGAGACTGGGACCAGCAAAATTAGAAAAAGTAAATGGCCAAAGGTACAGAAAATTTTATTTTTAATTTAGGATAAAGTAATACAGTAGCTGTGTTAATAAAGGTTAATAAATGCAAATAAAACACAACATAGAAAATAAAGTGACACCTTCACTGATTTTAAAACTTTTTTGATTAACCTTCAGAGACCAGCACTTCCTTCCTCAGGTCTGGAGAGGATACAATAACAACATTATACTGTCCTGACCTGACCTGAGGCAGGAGGTTTTGGCCTCTGAAAGCTAATTGAAAAGGACATTAGGTTAGTAAATAAGATATTTTCTGAAATGGCCGTGGGATTGAGTTGTGTCAGGGTGCGGAGCCATGTACAGTGGGTGGAGCCCTAGGCCATGTACTAAAATCTCCCTCTCAAAAATAGGGACCCCTTGGTAGCTTTGCAGAGGGGACATAAGCTGCAGACAAAAGATTTGCTGAGAGATGGAGAGCAGTAGTGTGGGATAGGGAAAAGGGTGGCTGAGGGAAAGAGGGGTCGTGGTGGAGAGAATAGACATGCAGGTGAGAAGTGAAGGAGGGAGTAAGACTAGAAGAAAGTGAGATGAGAGAAGCTGTAGAAAGAAACCATGAAGAGACAAATGTACATGGAGGAAAGATAAATTATGATGATATGGAAGGAAGGCTGGAAATGAATCATTAAAAAGAACGAACTTGAGGACAGAGAGAAAACCAAGATCAAGTAGAGACAGAGGGCTGAATTTAAACTACAGAAACAAAGGTTGGAAAATTAATTTTTTTAGTAAAGATTTCTATGCCAACTGGGTTGGATCAAGCTTGGACAATAGCTATGTTTTGCCCTTCTTCTTCAGCACTGTAGTCATCAGAATTAATATGCAAGGACATGGGGTAGCAGGAGGGGATTGTGCCAGTATTTGATGCCATAGTCTGAAAAATATCTTTAAAATTGCTTCTCTTTGGCAGCCCTGACATGCAGAGGCATATGATTGCGTCTCAAATTGAAAGGGGAATAGAGAGCAACACCATCTCCCTTTTACCACAAAAATAAGTAATTCCCTTGTTACAACTTAAGGGAGAGACTGGTGTTGAACTAAGTGGGCTCATTATGCTGTATCAGCCCAAAGAAATAGAATGACAGCAGCAGGAAGAGGTTACAGGAGAGATGGGTGGAGTTTGGAAGGGGGTAAAGGGTTCTTGGTTTGGTTGTCCTCCTGGTCAGCTATTAAGTCCTGGCTTTCCATTCTCACTCAAGCTCAAGATAATTAAATCTGACGATCAGTCAAAATAAATTATTACAATCACACATGTGTAGGGACTCAACTTAAAAAACGCATTCAGCACACACAAAAAGTGGAGAAAAAACCTCAGTTGAACCACCCAGCCAACCACAGTTATAAGTCGTGGGCACTGCTCACCATCACTGGTCAAAAAAAACTCCACTAAATAGTGCACAAAATAACTTCTCACTATCCAACAGAGTCGCAAACACAAGTGTATAGTCACAGGAAATAGAAATGTCAGTCACTGCTGTATTTCAATCATAACATGTTGGTAGCATAATACTCATCAATCCAACTTCTTATTCTTCAATCAAAGGCGAACAAGCATGGATGGAGGGACCGGGAAAGAAGAGAAGTCTATGGTGTGGACAGGTTAAGTAGGGAAGACGGAATATTGAGGACTGACTGGGAGAGAGAGAATGTGGGTTGTACAGACACGCCAGGGTGGATTAGAAGGCATAGTGTAAATGTGGTGTAGAGGAGCTGGATATAGAATGGTAAACTGTGGTGATGAGTTTGGGTTGGGGAAGAAGAGAGAGTGGTGGGACTTGCATTGCTACCCCTAATATTTCTTTTACTCACAAGTTCTCCCCGTGTGCTCACCATCTGCTGTGCTCTTCATTTAAAAACAGCCTGACCAGTTGTGTTCACAACCCACCATGTTTTAATTTACTTTAAATGGACTTGGTAATTTGTGCTGACTTAAGCACCCCCAATCATTTTGAAAAGTTGGCTGCTATGCACAGAATAACATTCTTAGCATACCGGAGGACAGAGAATGTCAGGAACCAATCAAGTTCACGAAGTCTGTTATATCAAAACTGTTAGGTCTCATGTTTGGTAAGAGTTTTAAATTGAAAGGGCTCACAAAGGCTTCTGTCTCATCATCCTCATAATGATCGATACCCATGACCCTTTGTGTTGAAATTACTTCATTTCATTCCGATGACTGACATCATGCAGCATGCTAGCGACCAACCTGAAAGAGCGTGATACCCTCTGTGTTATAGGGGGTGACTTTAATTTGGTGCAAGATACATATTTGGACAGAAATCTCAGGTATCTTACAGAAAGATAAAGCATGGGAAGAGTTCTGCTATCTTATGAAGGACCTCTAGTTGATTGACCCATGAAGACTATTACATCTAAAAAGGAAGAGTCTTCACCCGACTCTTCTTAGTCCTGCATTGATTAGTGGCTCATTGGTACATACTGACATGGAAAGTATCATTGTATCTGATCATGCTCCAATCATCTTGCAACTAAACTGGAGTGGGAAGCAACCTTCTAGGCCCAACTGACACTTCAGTGCAGGTCTTCTTGAGGAAGCTGACTTTTGCAAGACTGTCAAAAAGGCCATCAGCTATTTTATTTTTAAATCACAATCATGTTGTAAACTCTGGATGGGTGACATTATGGGATGCTTTCAAAGCCTACATCTGTGGTATAATTTTAGCATTCAGTGCTGGGATTTCCAAGGAACTAGCCACATGGGATACTGAGATAAAGCAGATGTAACAGCTGCATCAGTATTTCCAAATGATTTGGAAGTACTTCAATGGCTGTAACAGGTGAAATATGTATATAATACTTTGCTAAATCGAAAGGCTGGAAAAATGGTATTAATGCAATTGGCACAGAACTATGTGGAAAATAATAAAAGTGGTCACGTTTTACCAGGGTAAGAAGGAAAGCTCTGCGATTTATATTATCAAACAAACGCGATGATCATATATTAAATCATGAAATATCTATCTTACAGCAGTTAAAATAATTTTACCAGTGGTTAAATGCATCGGAAGTGGCAAGTACAGAGACATCAGGGATCTTTGACTCATTATCACATGCTCATGTGACACAGCAAATGAAAAATTGACACCATGGAAGAAATTTACATAGAATTAAGAGATATAACAAGACAGAAGGCACAGGGGCCTGATGGTGAAATTTTATTTTGCTTTGCAGAAATTGTTCATTTCACCTTGGAAAGATTTCTTCACATCTCTAAATAATGCAGGCAAGGTGGCTGGTACAATTACAATGATACACCTGCAAAATGTACTTCCTACAATAATTAAAAAAAAAAAAAATCAAGCTGGTTTCATGAGAGAGCACTTCTCTATTGATAATACCAGATTACTGATTAATGTCCTTCTGCGAGCTCAGCACTTGGCTGTATCAATAGTGGCTATTGTGCTGGATGTAGAAAAAGCCTGTGATAGGGTAGAATGGCCTTATCTGTTGAATACCTTATGCTAGTTTTCTTTGTAGAAGAGTTTGTTGTGATGATAAAAGTTTTATATACAGCTGCCATCATTAGAGTACAGATCAATAATATACTATCCAAACCATTTCATCGATCTCACAGAATGCACCGGGATTGTCCACTTTCTCCCCTTTTATTTAATATTGCACTGGAACTATTGCTGATTGCTATTCACAATGGAAATGACATTGCAGGGATACAATGAGGATCCATCACCACTAAATATCACCATATACTAATGATGTGATGTTGTATACCAGACCATCTTCAATCCCAATTTTGCATTATTCAATTCTGTCAAGATATAAGATCAATAAAACAAAGATTGAAGTATTACTGCTTAATTGGCCCAAAATGAGGGGTCCTTTTACCAAGCTGTGGTAAAAGGGGGCCTGTGCTGGTGACAGCGTGTGTTTTTGATGTGCGCTGAAGTCCCCCTTTTACTGCAGTGATAAAAGTCTGTCTTTTTTGTTGTTGTTTTTAAAGAAAATGGTTGTTTGTCAAGTGAACCACTTGTCACATGGCCATTTCAGGATGGGAGCCGCTACCATCACCCACTGAAGTGGTAGTAAGGGCTCCCACGCTAACCTATCAGTAACCGGGAAGTGAATGGCACTCCCCAATTACCGCCGGGTAAACACCAGCGCTATAAAAATTGAAATATTTTTGTAGCACTGGATATGGGAACTACTGCCGGGTTGCTGTGGTAGCCCAGCAATACAGCCAGATTAACAAGCAATGAGCCCGCGTTGGGCTTACTGCCGCTTCGTAAAAGACCCCCTGAGAGAGGAGTTAATTTCAGTTAAAGTGGACTGGATCCACTCAGGTTACAGTACCTAGGTATTCAGTTTGAGCCTAACAGAGAGAAAATAATTCAGAGAAATACAAATCATTTGCTTTAAGTCTGTTAAAGAGCTAACAGTAACATGGTCTTCTTTGCATCTCTCTTGGTGGGGACAATTGGATACCATCAAGATGATGATTGTCCCAAACACAAATTACACACTATGGGTGTCTCTAGCGTTAGTGCATGCTGGTTTTTAGCACACAGTAAAAATGCTAGAGTGCCTATAGTGCAGCTTAGTAAACAGGGCCATGAGTATGCTATCTATGTTCCTGGTGCCAGTGACATACAAAGAGATTGAAAAAAATATTATTAGAGTTTATTTAGAACAAAAAACCTTCTTGAATAGCGGCCAAGAATTTGAAGTGTACCAAGGAAGAAGGAGGGGTGAATTTTCCTAGTTTTCTTGATTGTTATGTGGCCATTATCGTGTGTAAAGGAGCACAATGGATCTTAGGTGGCCATGAAGAAGAATTGCTCATCTAGCTAAAATTTGAACAAGAGTGGTGTTGACTTACTGCTCTCCATTTGGTACTGAGAATGGATCTATAAGGAAGTATAATATTGTTGTGACTATGAATATCTATAAAGCAGTAGAGGACAGTGTCTCCACTAAATGGTGTGGCAAGGTAGTAGCCAGGGCTTGCCACTATAGTGGGGGGGGGGGGGAAGCTTACTACATGTCCCAGAAGGCATTGAGAGCACCAGCTTAAAAACCCAGAGTGGTACTTCCTTAATGGAAGAGGAGCCTGCCCTTCCAAAGACTTCCTATAGAGGGCAGTGATCTGGTGGAAAGGCCCTTAGGAATAAGACTCCCACCAAGAGGAAGGTAGATGGGGGGAAAAGATATCCATCTTGGTACCCAGGTGGCATCCTAGGGACTTATGCTAGTTCCCCTAGGGGGAAAACCTTGTGGGAGGCCTCCTCACTGCAGAGGGTGGGATGTGGCCATTCCTAGCCAGCTGAAAGTGTGCTGAACTGAGCAACAGGAAAGAGAAGGGCCCAAGCCCAATAGAGGGGTGGAAATAGAAAGGGGAGGATCTTGAGCACATGGACTATGAGCAGACACCTTTGAAACCTGATGAAAGCTCAGTAGAGATGAAGGTGGAGGAGACAAACTGAACGGAAACCGAAGGGGCAAGGTTCCTCAATCACACTAGACTATGAATTTAAGTTTGTGAACATTATCTTGCTATTTTTTATTGTAGTGAAAAAAACCGGGCTGGAAAGTTTTCAGTTAGAAAGGGTCAACAGCAGCTGTGGGCGGGCCCATGTGATTTCAAACACTGGGGGGTAGGAGGGCTGCACAGCCTTGGCAAAAACTAGAAAGTCAAGGCTGCATTTTTGTTGAACCCTGTGTTTTTAATGTTTGGGTTTTGAACAAAAGTGAAAAAAGAGAAAAACATGAGATTTTCAGTGTCTCCATTAAAAGACTCCTAAGGAAGTGGCATGAAGAAAGTGAGATAGGGTGGATGATGAAAGGGGACAGCCTATTGGTGAAATAATGGAATTGAATACTGCATGAATAAATAGCTGCTGAATGCTGAAGATAAGGCAGTGTTTTGCGGAATGTTGTTTTTCTTTTTCTTGGTGTTTTTGAATGAACTGTGTCCCTGTGGGAAGAAACTGTGTAACTATAACGGTGATCTCCTCATGGGAGTGGGTGCAAGAGCGGGGAAAAGAGCAACCGGCGTATTGAATTGGGACTCTCAAAGCTTACATTATAGATACCCCATAACAATGGGATCAGACAAAATCTATAACAATACGGAACAACAGTTTAAGATTTGAGGAAAAGTTAATAACTGGAGAGAGTGGAAGCTTCAGGTATATGGTGTGGATCTATTACTGTTTGGGTTTTAGTGGCTAACATTTCCAGAATTATGTACCAAATATGCACTGACATCAAGTCAGTAGTTTTACTGTATCCAGCTGAAACATAGTTTAAGTCACTTGATGAATATTGTATTCTTAGCTGACCCTGAGCTGGGAAGTGTGGACAGGTATGTTTCTCGAAACAATGCTATGTCAGGAGAATAGATACTAGCAAATGTTAGAATCTTTTTCCTTTTGAATGGGTTGCAGAAACCCTTGACATTAATCATTAAGAAAGTAAGTGGCACTACCATAAGCCAATAATAACTGTATTGGTTATATCAGACATAATTTGTTCTCTGTTCAGCAGGAGTTCTGAAATCATTACCATACAGGATTGAAACTATGTTAAGACTCCACTAAGCAGAAATAAATTGCATCCAGTCAATGTTCAAAAAAACCTAATAACACTTCTTATCCAACACACGAGATAGAGAGCCCGGAAGATTGCTACAGCTGGAAGTAACTCCGTATAACTGTATTACCCACCCATACAACCTCGTACGTACGTGTGCATGCTGCTAAGAGTAGCATCATGATCTGAATGGTATAATGTCCTTCAAAAGTCAAAATTCCGTGGGCCTTGAGAAACTATGGGAATCATCAGAAGCAGAATGTGTCGTCATACAACCTGAGCAATGGCAAATGTTATGGACTGGATTAACAAAGTTCTCTCAATCTGCAGCTATTGCTCAATCATCCTACTTTCTTCTGCACAGGGCTTTAGGGACCTCAGTCAAACTTGTCAAATTTGATCGAAAGAGGGATGAAACGTGTTGGTCTTGTGAAAAAGAGACTGGAACATTAGAGCATTTGCTATTTCAGTGTCCTTATTGGGAGAAGGTGTGGCATATCATAAAGCCAAGTATTACACTTATTAGAACTGTTGACCTACAGTGTTCTAATATTATGACGAGTTGTAGGGCCACAAAAATAATGATCTGAATATCAGCAAAAGTTGTTTGACATGTTGATGATATAAGCAATTAGGAATATTTTGTTGTATTGGAAAGATGTGTTGGGGATAGATTGTAATATGTAGTAGAACACAGTGTGCCTCACAGTTAAATATGAATATGCTGCAGCTGAAAAAAATTAACTCTTTACATAAATATGAAAACGTATGGGCTTCACTACATGCCTGATATCAATTAATCCCATGATATTGTATTTTATTTTATTTATTTATTTGTTACATTTGTATCCCACATTATCCCACCTCTTTGCAGGCTCAATGTGGCTTACAATTCGTCATGGATACTGAAATAGAAGAGAGTATACATTTGGTTTTACAGAGTGTTTTGGGTTACATGAAGATGAAATACATGATAGTGTAAGAGCAAAAGGCATTATAAGATAATGCTGGATGTATTAAGGGTTGTACAGTTACATGTGTTGCTCATTGTGATATATCTTGTCAAAGAGACGTTTTTAATGCTTTACGGAAGTTGGTCAATTCATAGACCGTTTTCAGGTGACGTGGCAACGCGTTCCAGAACTGCGTACTCATGTAGATGAGTGCATTAGTTTGTATTTCAGGCCTTTGCACCTAGGGGGATGAAGATTGAGGAATGTACGAGAAGATTTCTTTGCGTTTCTGGGTGGTAGGTCTATTAGGTCCGACATGTAAGCTGGGGCGTCACCATGGATGATTTTATGGACTAGGGTGCAAAGCTTGAATGTGATCTGTTCTTTAAGTGGGAGCCAGTGTAGTTTTTCACGTAAAGATTTCGCGCTTTCGTATCAGGTACTGTTTATATACAAATGGGTTGTGATGTTGGCATCCAGTAACTATGGGGTCCTTTTACTAAGGTGCGCTGAAAAATGGCCTGCGGTAGTGTAGGCGCGGGTTTTGGGTGCGCACAGATCCATTTTTCAGCGCACCTGTAAAAAATGCCTTTTAATATTTTTGCCGAAAATGGACATGCAGCAAAATAAAAATTGGCGCGCATCCATTTTGGGTCTGAGACCTTACTGCCAGCCATTGACCTAGCAGTAAGGTCTCACGCGGTAACCGGGCGGTAATGACCTACACAAATAGAATGTCACCTCACGCGTGTAGCTGACATGCATCAGAAAATAAAAATTATTTTTCGGACGTACGTAGCGGACACGCGTCAAAATTGAAATCACTGCAAGGGCCACTCGGTAGCTGGGTGGTAACTCCAAATTGGCGCACGTTGGGAGCACGTGGCACCTATGTGGCTTAGTAAAAGGACCCCTTAGTATGGTTTAGTGTGTTGTGTGTTTTGATGTGTTGCTTTTAAAATCTCCACTACCCCAACTGTAAAGGACTAAAATATAAATAAAATATCAAATAAAATATAAATCAACATATGCATCCAGTTTCTCTTATATAAGCACGCAAATATGGAATGAATTACCAAAATAAATAAAAACAACACACGACATAAATAATTTCCGAAAATTACTGAAAACTAACCTATTCAATAAGGCATACCACAAAGATCCATCCTAAATACCAATAACAAAATTTACACCAGAACTACACAAAACGCAACTCTTTATTCCTGATTGTTGAAGCTAATCTACTACGATTGAAGTTTTATCCAACCACCTTTTATTTCTTATTACGAAAATGAACTTTACTTATTTGACTACCTAATTCCACTCTGTCACCTCCATATTTTAACTATGTATTTCTCTTTTCCGGAATTGGTGATCACCATTACGGAACAATTGTAAGCCACATTGAGCCTGCAAATAGGTGGGAAAATGTGGGATACAAATGCTACAAATAAATAAATTAATTAAATAATAAAAAGATTTGATTTAAAAAAAATTTAATCAAATATGTAAAACAACTGATAAAAACACCTCAGAATTGATAAAAAAAAATTAAAAATTCAAAAAACAAAGCATGCACATCCCTTCTACATACCAACTGGTGCAAGCATGCACAGCTAACACAAAGGAATGGCTGTGCATGCTTCAGAACTTTCTAGTTAATTCTGTACTCAGAGAAATACAGTACTTCTTGGCACTGTTGCATAAAGTCACCTCACTTATGTGTCTGATGTATCCTGCTATCTAAAGTGATAAGTAGATAAGCAACTTCACTTCACCAGACAAGTGAACAATCAGCACATTATTTTTTATTCTTCTCTGCAGACCTGGGGAAGTAATGCTACAATGGGTATCAACCATTTTCTTGTTGAAGCTCCAGTTAACATAAGGATGTGGCTGGTGTATGGTAAACATAATTATTGTAGTCAAATAGGAAAAAAGTTCATTTTATGAAAGTTTTTCTTTCAACATTAACTTCCTTGGAATTTATAAGTAAACTCAATGAGCATTAACTGCATTAAAGACTGATTATCTGTTTTATATTGAATGTCTTCCATTGATGAATGCCAGGAGTCTTAACAACACAGAGATTTAATCTGGACTTTTTCATGACTCAAATTTGCTAGTAGCAAAAATTACCCTTCTGAAATGAGACATTCAGCAGACCTTACCTACACACATTCTTGTTCCATCAGAGAATGGTGGCATTCTGAGTGAGGCAGGAGTTACAAAGAAACCAGTGATTTTAGATTATAATGAGGTGGCTGAGTCAGTCACCCTGGTATTATACAAGGATTAGTATTCCAATTAGAGGTGGCGGAGCAAGGATCTCTTATATTTTCAAAAGTCTTGAGTCATTCTAAATGGAGCAGATGAAGATCTAAATTTATATTTAGACAATTCGGCCAATTATTTTCTTGTTTGCTTACCTGCGCTGCATACATCTAGTAGCACTATAGAAATGATAAGTAGTAGTAGTAGTACTTAAGTGCTGAATATCGACTTAAGCAGCTATGCTTTAGCCAACTCAGGATATTCAAATCCAAAACCAGGACATGGCCTGGCTGTGAATATCTGGGAATAACTCCTTCAGCAGTAAGCAAAACACTCATCACTGTTGGCTGAATATTTCCCCTATAATTCCCCTATCACATCCCACAGGCAGGACCACCGAGAGACACAACCGGGCCTGGGGTAGAACTGAACTGCCGCTCCCTACTGCCCGTCCCTTACCTTTATCTGTGCCTCCAGGGGGGGGGGGGGGGGCAGGCCCGGTGCCAGCAAGCCTCTTTGTGTCTACTTGCTCCCAGGGTCTGTCCTCTCTTTCTCCTTTCTGTGCCAGGAATCAGGATCCAGATGACATTAACGCAATAGCGCACTAATGCAATCGTCTGGGTCCTGGGTGGCAAGCAGGAGCAGGGGAGAGGACAGACCTGGAAGCTGGCAAGCAGGAAGAAGCTTTACAGCACCGTGCCTGAGCCCCCCTTGGAGGCCGGGCCCGGGGAATTTTGTCCCCCCCCCGCCCCCCTCTGTGGCCCTGCCCACAGGCGGTAGAAATAGTGGGGGCACTGGGCCATGTGAGACTAAAGAAGTAGCAGGGCAGCAGCAGCAGGAAGAGGTGGCAGGAGACAATTGGCAGTGTTTGGGGGAGGGGGAGATGAGAGAAGGGGCATAATTGTTTCACAAACTCTGTGTGTTTTCTGGGTTTGCTCCCTGGCTTTCCTCCTGCTTAAATGCTGAATCTTTGCTCCCTTTTTTTGTTTTCAGTAAAACTCTACATCCACCTCCCAGGTCTCAACTTGGCTCCCTGAACAGAATACCTGTGCCTTGGCCACTGGACCAAATATCATGCAGGCAGGCCAGGACATAGCAGGCTTAGTATGAGTGCATGAATCAGAGCTCTGAGCTGCAGGACTATTTCTCTGAGGTTTAAAATTGTGATCCTTGCTGGACTTCCAGGGCTCAGGTTGAGCATGTGGCAAAGAATCTCATGTGGATTTTTCTGACAGGAGTTAGCCATTGGCCTGGAATCTATGAGGACAAGGAAAAGTGCTGCAGTGCAAAAGGGAATGGGGAACCAGTACCAGAAAACAGAAGTATGCCTGGATCATAGGCGGTCAGTGGCCCAACTGTTTGGAGAGGCTAAAGGGGGCAGAGTTAGGGGTGGGGCTTACATCCATAATTGTCTGACAACACAGAAAAAAAACTAAGTAAAAGTAAAATAGTCACAATTAATACCTTTTATCAAATTTAGATATCAGATATGTATCAGATGTCAAAGAAATAAGTGGTTGCTCAAAGCATATATTATCCAATGTATACTATCCAAAAATGTTATCAATTATTAAACACTGCTATTTCCATCCATGGAAAATCCCAAAACGAAATGGTCACCTTAGTGAAGTAACATCCGGCGACTAGACTTTGCAACAAGATCACTTTCAATGTTCAGTAAACATAGAGCTGTCAGTCTTTCCTGACCCATTGTGGGTCTCAGCCAGTTTTGTACACATCTCATGGCAGAAAAGCATCTCTCACAGGTAGCTGTGCCAAGAGGAACAGTAAGTGGCAGTTTCAAAAGCTTTGTAAAATTTGGATAAAAAGGTGTTGAAGCAGCTGTTTTCAGAGTTTCAAGCACTTACTATTACTACTTATCATTTCTATAGCGCTACTAGACGTACGCAGCGCTGTACGCTTAACATAGTAACATAGTAGGTGACGGCAGAAAAAGACCTGTACGGTCCATCCAGTCTGCCCAACAAGATAAACTCATATGTGCTACTTTAGATGTATACCTGACCTTGAACATGAAGAGACAGTCCCTGCTTGACAGAGCTTACAATCTAATTAGGACAGACAAACAGGACAAACAAGAGATAAGGGAATATTACTACTACCAACACTAAACCACATACACATCTATGGAACAATTCAACATCAAATCCTCCAAAATATTCTAAAACCATGTCTAATGTTATGACAAACTAAAATTAAAGTGTTGATGTCACCTCAGTAAGGCCAACACACAATCTCTCCACTGCAAAACACTATACACAAACTTGTGCAAAAACACACTCAGAAACTTACCAAACCATAACCGCACAAATTCCAAGGAAAGAATGAGCTACAATGTGTGGAAAGGCAGCACTGTAATTACACTGGACTCTAAAACACCAATACACTACCTAGTGAAAAAAAAAACCCAAAAAGGGCTGCAAATACTACATGCTAGCAGAATACTGCATCTTGATAAATACATAAGTATTGCCATACTGGGAAAGACCAAAGGTCCATCAAGCCCAGCATCCTGTTTCCAACAGTGCCCAATCCAGGTCACAAATATCTGGCAAGATCTCAAAAAAGTACAAAACATTTTATACTGCTTATCCCAGAAATAGTGGATTTTCCCCAAGTCCATTTAATAACGGTCTATGGACTTTTCCTTTAGGAAGCCGTCCAAACCTTTTTTAAACTCTACTAAGCTAACCGCCTTTACCACATTCTCTGGCAACTAATTCCAGAGTTTAATTACACGTTGAGTGAAGAAAAAGTTTCTCTGATTCATTTTAAAATTACTACATTGTAGTTTCATCGCATGCCCCCTAGTCCTAGTATTTTTGGAAAGCGTAAACAGATGCTTCACATCTACCCGTTCAACTCCACTCATTATTTTATAGACCTCTATCATATCTCCCCTCAGCCGCCTTTTCTCCAAGCTGAAGAGCCCTAGCCACTTTAGCCTTTCCTCATAGGGAAGTCGTCCCATCCCCTTTATCATTTTTGTTGCCCTTCTCTGCACCTTTTCAAATTCCACTATATCTTTTTTGAGATGCGGCGACCAGAATTGAACACAATATTCGAGGTGCGGTCGCACCATGGAGCAATACAAAGTCATTATAACATCCTAATTTTTGTTTTCCATTCCTTTCCTAATAATAGCTAACATTCTATTTGCTTTCTTAGCTGCAGCAGCACACTGAGCAGAAGGTTTCAACGTATCATCAACGACAACACCTAGATCCCTTTCTTGGTCTGTGACTCCTAACATGGAGCCTTGCATGACATAGCTATAATTCGGGTTCCTCTTTCCCACATGCATCACTTTGTACTTGTTCACATTAAACGTCATCTGCCATTTAGATGCCCAGTCTCCCAGTCTCGAAAGGTCCTCTTGTAATTTTTCAAAATCCTCCCGCGATTTAACGACTTTGAATAACAGCAACACTATAGAAATTAAAACTTAAATGCAAAATATCACAGATGCACATTTCCAAAAGCTGTCATATTTCAATTAATAAATTCTGAATAAAATACTTTTTTCTACCTTTGTTGTCTGAGCATGTAGTTTTTCTATTTGCTTTGGTCCCAGTGTCTTCTGTTTTATGAAGTGTCTTCTTTCCATTTGATATTTTTTCTCTCACTATGTCTACCATCCTCCTGTGTCCTTATGCGTCCTGTCTACCATCTGTAGCCCTGTCCCTATCCTTCCTCCAGTTTCAGCATCTGCCCTCAAAGTGTTCCGATCCAGCCCTTAAATTCAGCAGTTTCTCCTCTATCCATATCCAGCATTTCTCCTCACTCACCTCCCCTCCATCCATGTGCATCTACTTCCTCTGTCTTCCCTCCATCCATATCCAGATTTCTCCTCTCTTCCCTCCCCTCCATCCATGTGCATCTCCTTCCTGTCTTCCCTTCCCTCTATCCATCCATGTCCAGCAACTCTCCTCTCTCCCCTGCCCTCCCCTCTATCCATGTCCAGCAACTTTCCTCTCTTCCTTGCCCTCTCCTCCATCTATCCATATCTAGCAAATCTCCTCTCTCCCCTGCTTCCTCCATCATCCATGTCCAGCAATTCTCCTCTCTCCCCTGTTCTCCCCTCCCATCCATGTCCAGTGATTCTCCTCTGCCCCATCCTCCCCTCCATGTCCAGTGATTTCTCCTCTTTCCCCTGCCCTCCCCTCCCATCCATGTCCAGTGACTTGCCCCAGCCCCCCTTTTCAGCCCCTGAGTTCGAGGTCCAACCCAGCCCCACTTGCCTGTCCTCAGCTCCCCGACAGCCCTCCTTTCCATTCCTGCCGTGGCTGCCCTGCGTTTAAACCTTTTATTTTAAGTCTCAGCAGCGGCTCGCCTCCAGCCTTTCCCTTCCCGCTCAGTGTCCTGCCTTCCTCTGATGAGGTGTTTCCTGTTTCTGCGAGTGCGGGACACAGAGTGGGAAGGGAAAGCTGGAGGCGAGCCACCACTGAGACTTAAAATAAAAGGTTTAAACGCAGGGCTGCCATGGCACGAATGGAAAAAAGGGCTGTCGGGGAGCTGAGGGTGGACTCAGCGGGGGGGTGGGCGGCAGCAGAGGCGGAAGATACAATTTTGTTCCTGTCTGTACCATAGGGGAGTAGCCAGACCTCGATGGGAGGGGGGGGCCAGACCCCAACGTGGGGTGGGGAACATTTTAGCCCACCTCCCCGCTGCCACCCTCCCACCGCCACTTCTGCCTGCTCCCTCCTGTCACACTTTAGCTGGTGGGGGTCCCCAACCCCCACCACCTAAAGCATTTGTCTGGCACCCTGTCCTGTTTTCAGCGCCCTGCATTCTCATTTTCATTAAAATGAGCGTGCACAGTGCTGAAAACAGGACAGGATGCCAATCAGATACGTTGAGTAATGAACACTAGTACTAGCCATTTGCGCAAATGAACGAGTATGAACTGAAAAGATATCAATGGCATGACACTGGAAACTTTATGACACAACCAACATGTTATACAACACTTTACAACTTAAAATTTAAGTAACGTGAAGGGGGCCATTTTGATTCTTGTGATACCATCGATGACATTTAAAGTTTAACAATAATGTGAAAATAACTTTGATTTGAGCTAAAAAAAGAAATCCTAGATAGTGACACCCAGAGACATCACTGCCAATGTGAGAGAATCCCCCAAGGTACCATCGGTCCAGCATGAAAACTAAGAAAGAAAATGTCTCCTACCCACCAAACTCCGAGCCTTATTGTCCCACACATTGCGCACACATCAGAGAAAAAGAGCCAGAAACAACATTTTATTCTTTTAAACCCTCTCTTTTAGCAGATTTCCCGCCCCCCTCCCTCACACACAATTATGCCTTGTCCTTATATCATTATGTTATGTTGTTATCCAATTACCCACTCCTTAATCAACATAATTTTCATATGAACCTTAACAGCAATAATTCTGAAATTTGTCTCCGTTAACATGATTACCATAATATTCCTATGCACCTTATCTGTTATATATACTCTGATTTTCTATTCCATCAATGTGATTGTAGTTGTATTATATTGTAAGCCACATTGAGCCTGCAAATAGGTGGGAAAATGTGGGATATAAATGCAGCAAAATAAATAAATAAATACATAAATAAATATCCATTCTACACACGCTTATCCCACTCTCCCTGCACCTGAGACACCACTGCCTCTTCCACCATTATTAGGCTCGCTCTCCCTTTCTCTGTCGGACTGTCTTGTTTCTTATATGATAACGCGCTCAGAAAACCCCCGCCTCCTCCATTCATTGAAAAGCTGCATAACTGCGGCTGCGCAAGCACGAACACAAGCACCTGCAGCTCCAATGAATGTGCTCAATAGAGCTAGGTGGAGAAGGGTCGACAGCGACAAGCGCAAGTCAGAAGGGCCCAGAAATGTTAAGTAGTAATAATGGTTCACTGCAGCCAGGCAGTATAAGATGCGGGAAATTGGCTGGCAGGGGTTGGGGCCCCCGTGGCCCCCTGTAGCTATGCCACTGCTGTACTAGGGCCACATTGGAGGAGGATGCAGGCGGGGAAGGTCACCGCTGGGCTGGGGAGGCTTAGCTTCCCCAAGCCTCTTATACAGGGCGCCTATGGCCTGGATCCAGGAAGAGCAGAGGAGGGAAATGATCCAGGCCTGTGGTCAGTGTGGAGTCACAAATTGAAGATGAGTTAAACCTACCAATGAAAGGAAGTCTGACCTGTAGAGGAGAGTGAGAAGTGGCTAGAAGGGATGGGTGAGCCAAACCTGAATGGAATGGCAACTGGCTAGGGAAAAATGCATTGGAGCTTGCTGGGGAGCAGAGGGAAATAGAAGGCTTGGTCAAGGGAAAATGAGAAGCAGAACAGGCTAAAAAGATGTAGAGCATTAAGTAGGCAGAGAGCTATTAAACTCCCTGCCCAAAATATAAAACATCAAATTATGCTTGTGCAGGAGGAGAAAAACTTAAAAAGTGCAGAAAAAACTTAAAAAGTGCAGAGGGAGTTGGGAGGGGGGGGGGGGGGGGGAAAGAGGATAAGGAGGCGTGAGGAGGAAGAAGAAATTAGGGGAAAGTGAAAAAATTAGGGGAAGAGTGTGGTATAGTTGGGCTGAGGGGAGAGAGGGACTGGTTGGGGGGGAAAGTGCTGTGGATGAATATGATGCTGACAAGCTGCAGGGGATGAGGGGAAGGAGAGACTGGCAGGACCCTACCTTTTGATTTGGCCACACGAACCTTCTCCAGTCTACATTACATCTAGAAGTAGGGAGACCCAGGATTCTCCACAGATAGAACTGTTCCAGCAGTTGTTAGTGGAACCTATATAGGATGAGGCCATACTGAACCTAGAACTTATGTATGGAGAGAGTGTTTCTCATGTTATAGTGGATGATCATCTGACATTCAATGATCACCAGATGGTGTGGTTCAATATTAAGAGACACATGGTTTATTTAAAAATGAAGGTTCTAGAATTCACAAAATTAACTTTATCAAGATGGGGGAATACTTCAAGGAGTTGTTAGATGGATGGGAACAGTTAGGGGAAGTAGAAAAGTAGTCGGTAAAACGGAAAGGAGCTATTTTAAAGGCAACAAAGATTTTTGTTAGGAAAGCAAAGAAAGGTAAGAGGAAAAGAAGGTTGCTTTGGTTCTCAAAAGTAGTAGCTGAAAAGTTAAGAAATGGAACTTAGCTTTTAAAAAACTATAAGAGATTGCAGAAGGAAGAAGACAGGCAGAATATCTGGAAAAGCTAAGACAAGCTGCCAAAGTAATCAGGAAAGCAAAGATGCAAATGGAAGAAAAATAGCTAATACAGCAAAATGTGGGGACAAACTTTTTTTTTTTTTAGATAAGTTAGTGATAGGAGGAAGTACAAAAGTGATATTATGAGGCTCACGGGTGAAGGGGAGCAGTATGCAGAAGCTGATAAGGATAAAGTGGAATTCCTTTACAAATATTTATTTTCATTTTCACAGATGAAGGGCCAGAAGTAGGGAAGACTGTCAGACAAATCTGATTAATTTCTTTGACTGGGTGACCGGAGGGTTGAATTTAGGGAGAGCACTACAAACAGTATGCTTAGATTTTAGCAAAGCATTTGACATAGTTCCACATAGGCAACTTATAAATAAACTGAGTGCCCTCAGTATAGGTCCTAAGTGATTGACTGGGTTAGAAACCGAGTGGAGGATGACAAAGGATAGTGATAAAAGGAGTTCACTTGGAGGAAAGGGATGTTAACAGTGGTGTGCTAAAGGTATCAGTCCTTGTTCCAGCTCTTTTTAATATGTTTGTGAGCTATATTGCTGAAGGGCTGTCTGGGAAGGTTTGCCTCTTTGTGGATGATAGCAGCATATCCCTGATAGTTTGAAGAAGGATCTAGCAAAGCTTGAAAAGCAGTCTAGAATTTGGCAGCTAAGATTTAATGCTAAAAAATGCAGGGTCATGTATTTGGGCTGCAAAAACCTGACAGAAACATAGAAAATGATGACATTTTGCTGTATTCCGTATAGCCTATCAGCTCTGCCCATCCATATCATCCACTATCTCTTCCTCCCCCTCAAGGCTGGTCTTAGCAATTGCAGGGCCCTGTGCAGACCAGTTCAGTGGGCCCCCCCACCCCCGTCTGGGCCCCCCCCCCCCCGCCCGCCACCATAAGCCATAATGTATCAGTTTAAAAGGAGGTTTACAGCTGTCGGAACCCCACTTCACCCCATACCTTGGTATTCATCCACCACGTTTCAGTAGACAGCGGCAGCAATTTTCATATTCCATCAGTTGCCGAGCCCTTACGGAAGCAGGAAGTGACATCAAAAGGGGGTGGGATGCAGCAGCGAGGAGGCTCCGGGCTCGGCAGCTGACAGGATATGAAAATCGCTGCCGCTGCCTGATGCTCTCTACTGAAATGTGGATGCACATTAAGGTACAGCGCAGGAAGGTGTTCCAAGACAGGAGGACAGACTTGCCAGAGATGCGGGACCCCTAGGAGTGCGAGGCCCTGTGCGACCGCCCCTGTCGCCCCTGTCTAAGACCGGCCCTCACCCTAAGAGATCCCAGATGCCTGTCCCATGCTTTCTTGAATTCAGATACAGTCCTTGGGAGGTGAATCCACGCATCCACCACCCTTTCCATAATGAAGTATTTCCTTAGATTACTTTTGAGTCTATCCTCCTTCAACTTCATCTCATGCCCTTTCGTTCCAGAGTTTTCTTTCAGTTGAAAAAGGCCTGCCTTGTATGCATTTATGAAGTACTTAAATGCATACAAGGCAGGCCTTTTTCAGCTGTTTATGACACTATGCTTCTGGTTCCATGTTTCATAGCTGCTGATCCACAAAATGGAAGCTTCCAGAAGGAGCTGGAAGGCTTCTTCAAGATATATTAGCACCACGGCCCATTTGGATCTGAAAGATATTGTTCAAATGTTAGTTACTGTCATCTGGCTGAGAATTAAACCAACTTAAAGACCAAGAATGAGAAAGCCAATCTTAGGTCATTCTTGAGAAACTATGTGGAAAACCTAATCAGAATGAAATTAACTTTTTAAGATGTATTTTTATTGCATTAAACATAGGTGCAATAAAAGAGACACACTATGGAAAGGGAATGGATGACAAGTATGCAGATGTAGGCTTGCTTTTTTCTCCTCCTCACCTTCCTCCCTACATTTCTTAATTAAAGATCAAACTGTTGCAGGATTTCGACAGTACAGCAAATACATACATACATTCTTAGTTGCACCCTCCTGTTGTATTAGCTGATGCACAGACAAGGAAATGGATATGATCGCTTTTTTATGATATAATATCATCCTAATTGGTGCTTCATGGACTGAGAGCTGAATTTCTTTTTAATTAAGCTTTACAAAAAAAAAAAATACAGTAACGGCTTTTCTCTGCAAATGACGGCCGCCATTCAGCAGAGGCGACTGGTACTGCACAATCCCAGGAGTACCTTAATGTGTCAAAAATGTTTTGTGTGGAAAGATGCACTGTAAATGCAATCACCTTACATTGGTGTCTTCATTGTTAAGCGCGAGTGAAAGTATTGCTAATTGTCCTGCATTTTAGCTGGGTTTTTAAAGCATTATGTAGTAAGTGCACCAAAGGGTCAATTTGTGAAGTGAAATACTTAGCATGCAAAGCGTAATACAAGACACTGGGTAATACTTGACCTCCAACATTATAAATGTAGCAAGGGAAGGCTGTGCATTCATGATTCACTGAATAGAGCCTTCGCTGAAGAACAAAACGGGAACTCGTTCTCTTCATCCTTTTTTTTTTATTTTTTTTTTTAACTAAGTGAAAATTATTCTTTATAATGGCCCATTGCAGCAATTAGTCGGCATTTGGTGGAATAAATGTGTAGAAATAGCAATTTCTTATTTAAAATGAGATTTTGTATGGGCCCTGCAAATTACTTTAGGTATATGAATAATTGAGCCCTCGGCTTTATTTTACAGAATAGGGTGTGGGCGGATAGGAAGATTTCTTATTTGCAGTTAAATGTTTGGACATTTTACTATTTTAATTTTACTCATAGGCTTGACCCTGGTTTCCCCCATTGATCATTCAGTGCGTAGCTCAAGAGCAAGTGCACAGATGACAGGAGCTTCCCAATTAGGAACTGAGTTTTGTGTTTTGTTTTTTTTAATATGAATGTGGCCAGCAAAGCAGTCAGATCTTATTTTTTTTTTTTTGTTAGGAAGAAGTTACAGGGATTGTAGATTTAAGGCTCGTAAAATAATACTACACTTAGGGATCAACAATTTTTACAGATATTGTAATACTAATAAATTTATTTTATAATACAGAGCTTGTGTTCCAACTTTATTTTGACTAGTATGAATCTGTCTCTAAAGTTCTTAGTTCCAGCTGGTAGAGTACTATTGCATATTCTAAAGAGGTGGTATTAGGAAAACATGTTTTTCAATATGTCACTTGCTTAAAATCAGGATTAATATTACTCCTTTTCAGCCTAGGTTCCATGAGGAATGAGGTAATTTAAACGTGGGCTCCTTTTTCAAAGCTGCGATAGTGATTCCCAGGTTGGCAAAAGAGATGAAGCCCATTCAATTCCTATGACCTTTGTCGCATTTGCCGCGTGGGAATCACTACTGTGGCTTAGTAAAAGGAGCCCTTAGTGTGAAGGTAGGCTCTAGGAAGAACATTTGACTGTTGTACCTTTCAGAACTTGTGAGTGATCCGGCAGTGCAGGAAGGAGGAATTCTTACTATATTCCTTTAAACAAAACTTTCAAAAAATGTTTAGAAAATTATAAACAACTCTTTATTAATCCATCAAAACATCCATATCTCAAAATTCTCTGAGAATAATAAGGCTCTTCAGCAAGAAAAAGTCCTTGCAAGCAATTTCACAAAAAGATGAGAAACTTTACTATTCTCAGTGAATTCTGAGATGTCGATATTGTGTGATAATGTGTGTAACTTGTTGCAATGTCCCTGACATGCTCATCCCTCTCCCATGGCCACACCCCCTTTTGAGTTACATGTTATTAGAGTTTGGCATGCCTTACAGAGACACAGCTAGATGTGCGTGCAAATTTTAATGAATATCAATTAACTTCAAGAATTGATTAATAGCACTCAGTTATTGGCGTTAACTGGCTTGTTATCCAATTAATTTGCACAAGCATCTTGTGAGCATGGCCAAATTTTGGCATGCAAATCTAGGTGCCATATATAGAATTCGAGAGTAGGTGATTGAGGAGTTATTGCTCAGAACTGATTTTATGTATATTTTATGTTTTCATTTGTTGATTTGTATGTTTATCAGTTATGTATATTTTTTTAAATTTATGATTTTAATATTACACTCACCAAACAACGAATAACAGGAAATTATTAAAGAAAAAAGGAAAATAATTACTTTATAGCAATTAAATAACTAATATAACTTTAGCCCACAAAATGAGAGCCAAGATGAAGAAATAAACTAAGGAAATCTACAAAAAATTCAATATGAAGTTATGCTGCAATTCAGGAACCACAGATTTCTCCCTAGTATTCAGAAAACTATACGCTGATTTGGCTCAAGAAACAAAAAAGTATTAGCACTAAAGGTAACAAAACATTGACAAGGAAATTTAAATATAAATGTCCCTGGCAAAAACCAGAACCCTTGGTTTTAAAGCCAGAAAGCTCTTTCTTCTTGCTTGGTTCATACAAGATAAATCTGGAAACAAATGAATTGTAGAACCAAACAAAATAACTCATTTATATGTCTGAAGTATTGTTTTAAAACCAAGCTGCAGTCAGGTTCTAACAAAAAGGTGACCGCCAGAGTAGGTCTCCCAATAATTCCAAACATGACTCAAGGAATTCTATCTAGTTTAAACCAGCTTGTGAAATTCCAGCCTGGTTATTTATTTCCCCAGATTTATAAGCCCAATGAAAGTAGACAGACAAACAGCTCTTGAAAACTTCCCTCATATAACACTTAACCAGTTGCAATACTGACAACATTGGTGGCCTGGGGAAATTTAAGAATCTAAGGTTGTTCTTTCTTACTTGATTATCCAAATATTCCAGGCGATGCTGAATTAAGATCTTATCTTTAATCAAAGCTGCATCTCAGTTCTTTAAATCAGTCACTTGACTCTCCAACTGTCCTAATCTGGTACTCTGTATCTGAGCCTGAGACACAAATTGAGAGGAAAAGTCGTCTTCATTATATATCGAAAATTGTAAAGAAAGTATCTGAAGAGACCTATCTGGGCCCTGAAAAGCCTCCCATATTGAGTTCATGTCAGTAGCTACCAGTTTGACTAAGCCCTGATACTCCAGAAGCTGCACTAGTTGTTCCCAATGAGGTCAATGGGGACAAAACAACCCTTTGGTCTTGCACTTCAACTTCCTCTCAAAGAGAGAGCCCCTGCGGAACAGGGCACTTCATTGAACAGTAGTGCATTGAGCTGCATTGGATTGTAGATTATTGAGCCGGTCTTCATTTTGGAAAAGATAAGTTTTTATGAACTATCATTGAACTGCATTTATGCATTTTTGTATGGACTATATGATTTGGGAAGGTCCAAGAAAACAATAGGGTAACCGATCTGCAAATTCCAAGATGGAAAACAACCAAAGCAGATATGTGGATGAAAAAAATAATATGAAATAATCATTTTTTCATTTTCTCTTTATTTTTTTAGTATTCATTTTTTATTTTTCAAGCTTTTTATTTTTCAGGGTTTTGAATCTTCAGGATTTGTATGATCAGACAGAAATTTATTAGGTATGTATTCAATTGATTTATAAATTTAGGTTCCATGTTTGGTCACTTTGCAGCATATTTTATGATTTTATTTAATTTTATTTCATTATCATTATTTCATGTTCCATATGCGATTTATAGATCTTTTAACTAATAATATACATTCTATTTAATACTATAATTATAATAATTAATTATTTGAAATTATAATTGTTATATTAAGTATTTTACATGAGGCGATTATTATTATTAATTTTTTTAAACATTTTTTTACAATTATTATAATATGTTCCTAATTCATATTTAAGGTATTTTATGACAAAAGTGTTATTATATTGTGGTATATATGTACATATGATTTGTATAATCAGTGTATATATTTATGATTTCTTTATGATATTTAACTTATTTTAATGTATATGTCTTTTCATGGTGTTCAGTGCTATTAGCTGAGATTACATTTTTAATTTTAAATTATTAATGTGTTTGCAATTGTTTGTCTTGTAGCCCCTGATGCAGCCCAGTTGGGCGAAACACGGCCTGTGTCGGGCTTTCTAATTTTATTTCCACCTATTTTTAATAAATATTTTTTTCACCCACGTATCTGCTTTGGTTGTTTTCTATATGATTTGGGATACATGGGCTTACATTATCACATTTTGAGCCTTGATCACACTGTGAGGCTATTATAAAAACATTTGAGCCCTGGGATGCTTCAGCACAGCAGTGGCAGTTCGTGCTAGAGCAGGGTAGACTTTGGTTGATGCATATATTACTCTCATAGCACTTGCACCTTGGAGTACACTGCACTGTATACTGAGGACTCTATTAATAATATTCAAACCTATTTAGAGTTTGTAATAGTGCATATTTCTATAACTTCACGTGTGTTGGCTCATGGATCATGAAGGGTATTTTTAGAGAGTTTTGTTGGAGTATACAATTTAACTCTCTCTCTAATTGGAATTTATATTTGTGGAAGTTTCCTCACATTATTTTTCCAGCCATAATGTGCACATTTTAGAATTTACATAGTAATGATGATGTATTTTGAATGCATTTACATGCTTTGCATCTCATTACTATGTAACGTATGGTAACTTAAATATCATGTGTTACTTTAATATAATGTGCATTAGTGCCCTTTAAAATGGAGTAGTCTAGTGCTTAGCACACCAGCCTTGATATCCATAGGTGGCCGGTTCAAATCCCATTGCTTCTCCTTGTGATCTTGGGCAAGTCACAACTCTCCATTGCCTCAGGTACAAATTTAGATTGTGAGCCCTCCAGGGACAGAAAAATACCTAGTGTAACTCACCTTGAGAGCTACTGAAAATGGTGTGAGCACAGTCCAAATAAATAAAATTATGGGACAAAAAATGTTTGTTATTGCCATAATGCAGCTTGAAACTGCCCCTCTAAGTCAGATAATTTTCACTCCTTTTCCACCTGAAACCTACAACTTCCTAACACAAGTTTCTTTCCCATTTAAATCCAAGAGAGAAACAGCAAGGAAATGGTGCTTGACTCAGATTTATGGTGATATTGTCAGTCAGAGTGAGTCTGGGATAGGCATGCTAAAAAGTTTCAGTGTTAGGTCAAGTGACTCATATTTCTTCTTTGCCCCTTTCCATTGTGGCTTTTTTTCTGTCTGACTTTTCAGGCTCACCAAGAACTGAATCTGTGATTTTCAGGAGGAGATGCTTGAGATTTATAGCTGAAGCAACAGGAGCAGTACAATTTAGAGATGTGCAGCCCCCAAATTTTTGATTTGTTTAGTTTTCCATGTCATTTATGGAAATTTCCATTAAAAAATTTTTTTTTACTCTTTTCAGGTGCACAACAGTACATGCTCTTCAGAAAAAGTGTGTACTTTATGTGAAGTGTGCATACTATTTTTTAATAGTGTGTGCTGAAATTTGGGGTTGTTTCCTGTCATTTTGGGCTAAAAACAACATGAAAAATGTTAACATTTCTCATCATTTCAAATGAATGTACATCCCTAGTACAGTTAAAGTTGAATCCCTAGTTATCTTTGGGGCAGGAGAAGGCAAGAAACCCCCCCCCCCCCCCTCCACTCCCCACATTAAACCAGCATGGGGTGTATCCTTGATTGGAGACTGAAGGCTCTTTAATGGGCTCCTCCAGGGGGCTCATCACTTCTTGTGCTGCCCAGAGGATAGCTAGTTTCTGGCTACTACCTTGACTGTGCAATTAATATGACTTCTGTGCAAGTCTCTAGTCTCTCCTCTCATGTCATGGGCTTGAGCCTCATAATGATAAAGTAAAATCAAGTGCTCTTATTCTGACCCTATAGACTATAATAGGTGCTGCAAAAGAACGGAGATTGGATCATATGGAGATCCCCACAGTTTAGACTGAGGGGGGGGGGAGCAATAACATTGACTGAGACAGAAGACAGTAAGAGGATAGTTAAGTGAGGGGTGGGCAGGAGAAAGAGAGAGGATGGGCTGAAAGAAGGGATTTAGAGGATTAATGGTGCAGTATGAGTAAGGTAGTAACAGGAGGGGAAGTGTGGTTGGAAGATGAGAAGAGGTGAGGATTGGTGGTTGTTATAGAAACGGATGGGATAAACAGAAGAGTCTTGGCGCTTCAAAGTCATTATTTGAATGGGCAGGAGCGGGTAAGGGTGGATAAGGGGTTAGGAATTTTTGTGCCCTTCCCTACCCACCCTGTGTTGTGTGGTTTGTCTTTAATTTTAATGATAGTTGGTGATATGTTGTGGGTTATGGTATAGTGGGATGGGGTGGGATGGTTATTGGGTGGGTGATTTTGGGTGGAGAATGGGAGGTCGGTAGCAGCTTTTGAGTCATCTGGATATATGGGGATAAAGAGGCACCAGATGCGGTTAAGCTGATATTTGTTAAAAGATATTTTGATGGCAAAAGTAACTAATGGGCGGAATCGCCACGAGTAAGATGTGGTTTGATGGCACCGTGAGTCATGGTCTAAAGGGGTAATTTTGGGAAAGTCAGAGAACCAGTTTCGTTACTGAATGGCTCTGAACTGTTAAACCACTCTGGGAATGCTAACATGGGGATGGAAGAATTTAATGTATTGAGTAAAGGTTAAGTTGTAGAATTCAGTTATATATATATATATATATATATATATATATATATATATATATATATATATAGTTAATAAAGCTGCGGCCAAAATTTAATTCCAATAAGGAGTAGTTGTTTTATTAATTACTAGTAAAAAAGGCCCATTTCTGAGAGCAATGAAACGGGCGCTAGCAAGGTTTTCCTCGGAGTGTGTATGTTTTAGAGAGTGTGTGTATGAGAGTGACTGTGTGTGAGAGAGAGAAAGAGAGAAAGAGTGACTGTGCGAGTGTGTCTATGAGAGAGAGTGTGCGTGTGAGAATGTCACTGCAGCCCAGCCCAGCCCAGCACCTTACCACCTCCTGTTCCCACAGTGATGGAGCCTGGAGTAGTGTAGGAGACTTGAATACATGCAAGGCAAAGCAGCACAGGGGTCAGATTTTCTTTATTCAGCAGCTGTGCTGGTGTAGTGATGGCCAGTGTCTTTGCAGGTGGGGTTCTGTCAGAGCAGTTTGTCCAGTTATGAGTTCTGCGCGAGGAAGCGAGTGAGGCATCAGGTTTTAAGCGGGAGGAGGATTGCAGCGCGAGGGACAGATTCAGGCGGTTGTTTGTTGAGCAGCATGAGGAACTGGTGAGAGGTGACTCTTTGTTGTGTTCAGCAGGGCTCGGAGTGTGGGAGGGACACGGCGCAAGGGGTGGGAGGGCGGAACACACACGAACAACTTAGCCAGCTGGCTGTTCTGATCAGCTGTGCTCCGAGGGTGGGAGGACTCCGAGGGCGGGGCTATGTCTGTGAGTGGAGCAATTCCTGTGGAGGGCGGAGCGATGATGAAGCCTTTCTGATCAGCTGTGCTGCGAGGGCGGGAGGGCTCCGAGGGCAGTGCTATGACAGCGAGTGTTGCGATTCCCGTTGAGGGCGGAGCGATGACAAAGCCTACGAATGGAGGGCTCAGAGGATGGCAGGGCTCCGAGGGTGGGGCTTTGAGAGCGAGTGGTGCGATTCCTGTGGAGGGCGGAGCTATTACGAAGACTACGAAGACTTCAGGGCTTCAGGCTTCACTGCAACGCTGCCGGCTTCAGAACGTTGGAGGTGCTTTTTATTGTATAGGATAAAGTGATTAGATTTTAAGATGAGGACTGGATGATGTGTGAATGTCAATGTTATAGACTCATGTCCATTCAGTTTATTTAGAGGCACAGGAACTGAAAATGTCCTCATTCGTGGCAATGCAGTAGATAAGCTTAAAAAGATTTTTTTTGTTGTTTTTAATCTTAGCTTTTGACATCAACTAGTTGTCAGGACTCTGCACTTGCTGCACCTCCTGTTACAGGTTTAGCTCACCACTTCTTGGATAAGTTTCTATCTTTATGGAATTCTCTTCCCATTTTGGCCCCTACTGTGTCACCTATATCAATGTTGAGCACCTCCCCCCTCCCCCCCCCCCCCCCACATGTGGTCTACTTTTAATCAAATCTCTTATCCCTCCCTACAAAATATGTTTTCATCCATGAGAACTACCACTTTTCCATTTGATCCCATCCCCTCTCACTGGCTCCAACACAGCACGGCCTTATCCCATTAGCCCTGTTGCACATCAATAAGAGCTTATCATGCAGTGTAATCCCTGATTCTTGGAAAAAAACAATAAGTAATCTAATCTTTAAAAAATTCTCATTGGACTCTTCAGTTCCATCCAACTGTCATTCTGTATTTAACCTCTCTTTCATATCAAAGTTAGTGGAAAAGGTTGTTTTTCATCATTTCTTACAACAAATTTATAACTCTAATGAACTGCATCCCCATCAATCTGGGCTTAGGGTAGATCATGATATTGAGACCATTTTTACCTCTGTCTTAAGGGAGTTTCAAGTCTCTTTTGATGATGGGAAAGTTCCATAGCTTTTTCATTTGTTTGTTTTTGTTTTTTTGATCTGTCAGCAGCTTTCCGCATTGTAGACCAATCACTGCTGCTCTCCAGATCATCAGACATAAGTCTGGTAAATACAGTTCTTCATTTGTTTACCTCTTTTCTACATGACCGCTATTTCACCATTTCACTATCAGGTGCTACCATTCCTTATCTTCATCTTCCTTCTAGAGTCCCACAGGGCTCTCCATCCATACTACACTACACTTATGGCCACTTCATCTTCTCATTCAAGAACACTGGATTAGTGCATACTATTATGCAGGTGACAATCTCTTAGTCCATTATAACTGACCTAAAAATCCTGATCTCACAAAGCTGAACTGCTGTCTGCTTCCCTACTGACACAGAGGTCCAAGTTCTTCTGACTGAGGTTAAGACCAGGGAATGTGTTGAGTTGCTAGTAGTGGTCTATGTTGCACCAGTGTCTGGTCTGCTCTTATATGGGTTGTGCCAAAAATAGATGTCTAAACCCATCAAAAGATAAATACAAAATGAGATCATTGGGCAATAAGTACCTTAAGGGAATCTGAAAAGCAGAGTTCAATGGGATATGAAACTATATCATTACAGGTAAGCAAAAGAGGTCTGTGCAGTTTGCCCAGAAGGATCATTGGCAGATTTAATCCTCCTCCTACTACTACTACTTACCATTTCTATATCACTACCAGATGTTCACAGCACTGTACACTGAACATGTAAGAGACAGTCCCTGCTTGACAGAGCTTGCAATCTAATCAAGACAGACAAACAGGACAAATAAGGGATAAGAGAATTACTTAAGGCGAGAATTATAAAACAGACATGGATACTGAACAAGTGAATAGAAGTTAGGAGTTTAAAGCAGCCTCAAAGAGGTGGGCTTTTAGCCTAGATTTGAAGATGGCCAGAGCTGGAGCTTGACATACTGATTCAGGAAGTCTATTGCAGGCATATGGTGCAGCAAGATAAAAGGAATGGAGTCTGGAGTTTGCAGTGGAGGAGAAGGGTAATGATAAGAGAGATTTACCTGATGAACAGAGTTCCCGTGGAGGATGTAGGGAGAGATAAGAGTGGAGTGGTAGTGGTATTGAGGAGCTGCAGAGTGAATGCACTTGTAAGTCAATAAGAGGAGTTTGAATTCTATATGGAAATGGATAGGGAGACAATTATTAACTTGAAGAGAGAGCTAATATGAACATAGTGACACTGGCAGAATGTAAGTCATGCAGCAGAGCTTTGAACAGATCAAGGGGAGAGAGATGGCTTAGTGGAAGACCTGTGAGAAGCAAGCTGCAGTAGTCTAAGTGAGAAGTGATAAGAGTGTGGATAAGGGTTTTGGTAGTGTGCTTAGAAAGGAAAGGACAAATTTTGGTGCTGTTGTAGAGAAAGAAATGACAGGTTTTAGCAGTCTATTGGATACGTGCAGAGAAAGAGATAGAGCAGTCAAAGATGTCCCCAAAGTTACGAGCTGATAAGTCTGGGAGGATAAGAGTGTTATCCACAGAGATAGCGAATGGGGGAAGAGGAGAGGGGGGTTTAGGAGGGAAGATAAGAAGCTCCTCGTGACCACGTTTAGTTTCAGATGGAGGTGAGACATCCAAGCAGCAATGTCAGACAGGCAGGCTGAGACTTGGGCCTGGATTCCTGCTGAAATTTCTGCGGTGGTCAAGTAAATCTGGGCGTCATCAGCATAAAGGTGATTCTGAAAACCATGAGGAGAGCACCAAGGGAAGAAGTATAGATGGAGAAAAGAAGAGGTCTCAAGACAGAGCCCTGGTTGTCCCTAGGTGCTGAGAGAGCGGGATGTTCCCCTCCAGCAAGTAGTTTCCAAGTCATTAATTAGGAGTTTCTGCAGCCTGGATAGGTCCCTCTCAATGCTGTGTTGATTGACTGGTATAAAATAAGGATGGACTTACTTCCATTGATGGGATGACAGCAGCTAGGTATTTCCTACTGTCCCTATTGGGAAAACACCCCTGCAGATGATAAAACTCAAAGGTTTCACTAGTCAGACTGAGGAGACATATTCCTTGCTTGTTCATAATGAGAAACCAAAGAGACGCCAACCAGAAGCGTAGCCAGGTTGAGGGCACAGGGGGAGCAGAGAGTGGACTACTGACTGCACCGGCATGTATTTTTGTGATAAAAATAGGTGCCATTGCCACTGAAAGTCTATTTGGGGGAGCGGCTGCTCCCCTGGCATCCCACCTAGCTACGCCTCTGACACCAACAGTGTCGTGAACAGCCAAGGCACCGAGAAGGGGCAAAGTGGCACAAACAGTGGTCTGAATAGTCCAAGATACTGTGAAAGAGCAGATGTGTGCACTGCAAACACTGCAGCATAAACAATCTTCAAAGCCCCTGAGGTCGAGCCAGCTGCTCTGTCTGTTAAATAGCAGATATAACTGCCATTTAAAATGATATGTGGACTTGACTTTCAAAGCCAGCAGTTTTATAGATAGTCATTAAAGATACATACATCATTAAAGGTACATATTTAAAGTTAAATAGCAGCCACTGACCTCTGTTATTTGCAGGAAAATAACCCCAAAATACCCCTATATTTAAAAAAACTAATTTCCCACCCGTGATCCATTCGTGTAATATTTCTTCTTTTCCCCGGCCGGGGGAATAAACGTTTTTCGTTTATCACAAATAATTGTGCCAACCACAGCACATCGAGGTCGGAGAAGTTGGGCTTTCTCCCTCGTGCAGCCATGACTTCTCTGACAAATGTGCACACGCGCGTACCACGCATATATAGCACGTCGGAGGTTATGCACACACTACATAGACGTGTTATGACATGCTTTATGACAACTCTGGACTTTACCAGCAGCCTCTGACCACACGTTTAATATATCACAGAAAAGGATTCGGATTCCTTTTGTGCATTTGTTGGTATCGGTAGTGCATCGTGACACGTCCACATTACTATAGTAGTTTGCTCGTTTGCATCCATTTTTGTTAGCTGCTACCGTTATCAGAAAATGGCTTGGAGAAGCCTTTTGTGCATGCCGCAGTTTACTACTTGCTCGTTAATGGCTCGTTAATGTTTAGTGCATCTGGCCCTAAGTGTGGTACACCAAGCTCTAGAAGCAAGCAGTGTGGACATGGAGAGGACTCATACAGCCAAACAAAAGCTAGGGAAGCAATGAGAACCCCACAACAAGCGGGAGGTAGTCTAAGCAAGAGGCTTAAGAGGGGGACGAGAAGGAGATGCTGTGTGCAATGGAAGGCAGCTGGCTCTGAAATGATTTCTTTGACAGTAGGATCTCAGAGTGTACATCCAGCAGTACAGAGCTTTATGCAGACTTGATGTTCATTCCGGTACTGACATCATCTTAAGTTGATTTGAAAACTAATAACATTCTTAGTGTGAAGCTGTTAGGAACATCTCACCAGAGCTCCAAGTCTTTGGGGAGTAGCTCTCAGAGTGAGGACTTTATAGCTCATTGTAAAAAGCACTCAAAAATTGCTGAACTGACTCCAGTCAGAAAAGCCATGATAAAAATCTGAAATGGTGGACTTCAAAAGGAGTTAATCTAATGTGTTCCCTCTTCTCAAAAGCAGAGAAGGGAAAAAATGGGAATCTACAGGCCAGTAAGTCTCACGTTAGTGGTAGAAAAAAATAATGGAGTCGCTGCTGAAGGAAAATATAGTTAACTTTCTAGAAGCCAACAGGTTAAGGATTCGAGGCAACATGGCTTTACCAAAGGAAAATCCTGCCAAATGAATCTGATTGATTTCTTTGACTCAGTGACCAAAGAACTGAATAAAGGACATGCACTAGATGTAACCTACTTGGATTTCAGCAAAGCCTTTGATACAGTCTCTCACAGAAGACTCATGAATAAGTTGAGAGGGCTGAACGTAGGACCCAAAATGGTGAACTGGATTAGAAACTGGTTCACTCGGAGAAAAGGAAGGTGAGCAATGGAGTGCCTTGGGGTCAGTGCTGGGGACGATTCTGGTTAATATATTTGTGAGAAACATTGCTGAAGGGTTATAAGGAAAGGTTTGCCTTTATGCAGATGATATGAAGATAGCTATGAAGAGACCCTCGTCGTCTCTTTGCCACCCTTAACTCCCTCCTCAAAGTGCCCTCCTCTCCCCCCCCCCCTCTCTCTCCTCAATCTCTGGCTGACTACTTCCACGACAAAGTGCAAAAGATCAACCTTGAATTCACTACCAAGCCACCTCCTCTTCTCTCTTCAGCCCCCTCCCTCAACCAACCAACTAACTCTTTCTCCTCCTTTCCTGTTATCACCGAGGAGGAAACCACCCGCCTCCTTTCCTCCTCGAAATGCACAACCTGTTCCTCGGATCCCATCCCCACCAACTTACTGAACACCATCTCTCATACTGTCACTCCCTCCATCTGTCATATCCTCAACCTCTCTCTCTCCACTGCAACTGTCCGTGACACCTTCAAGCACGCCGTAGTCACACCTCTCCTCAAAAAACCTTCACTTGACCCGGCCTGTCCTTCCAACTACCGCCCCATCTCCCTCCTACCCTTCCTCTCCAAAATACTTGAGCGTGCCGTTCACAGCCGCTGCCTCGATTTCCTCTCCTCTCAGGCCATCCTCGATCCACTTCAATCTGGTTTTCGCCATCTACACTCGACAGAAACAGCACTCTCTAAAGTCTGTAATGACCTGTTCCTTGCCAAATCTAGAGGCCATTACTCCATCCTTATCCTCCTCGATCTATCCGCCGCTTTCGACACTGTCAATCATGACTTACTTCTTGCTACACTGACCTCATTTGGATTCCAGGGCTCTGTTCTCTCCTGGTTCTCATCCTATCTCTCCCACTGCACCTTCAAAGTACATTCTCATGGATCCTCCTCCACCCCCATCCCACTCTCTGTTGGAGTTCCCCAGGGATCTGTCCTTGGACTCCTTCTTTTCTCAATCTACACCTCTTCCCTGGGCTCACTGATCTCATCCCATGGGTTCCAGTATCATCTTTATGCTGATGACACCCAGCTGTATCTCTCCACACCAGACATCACCGTGGAGACCCAGGCCAAGGTGTCGGCCTGCTTATCCGACATTGCTGCTTGGATGTCCATCCGCCACCTGAAACTGAACATGGCCAAGACCGAGCTTATCGTCTTTTCACCAAAACCCACTTCTCCTCTTCCTCTGCTCTCGATCTCAGTTGATAACACCCTCATCCTCCCCGTCTCATCTGCCCGCAACCTCGGAGTCATCTTCGACTCCTCCCTCTCCTTCTCTGCACATATCCAACAAACAGCCAAAACCTGTCGCTTCTTCCTCTTTAACATCAGCAAGATTCGCCCTTTCCTCTCTGAGCACACCACCCGAACTCTCATCCACGCTCTCATCACCTCTCGCCTTGACTATTGCAGCCTACTCTTCACTGGCCTCCCTCTTAACCATCTATCCCCCCTTCAATCAGTTCAGAACTCCGCTGCACGCCTTATATTCCGCTTGAACTGATATACTCATATCACCCCTCTCCTCAAGTCACTTCACTGGCTTCCGATCAGATACCGCATACAGTTCAAGCTTCTCCTTCTTACCTACAAATGCACTCAGTCTGCAGCACCTCATTACCTCTCTAGCCTAATCTCCCCTTATGTTCCCGCCCTTAACCTCCGCTCACAGGACAAATCCCTCCTCTCAACTCCCTTCTCCACCACAGCCAATTCCAGGCTCCACCCATTCTGCCTCGCATCACCTTATGCATGGAATAAGCTTCCTGAACCCCTACGCCAAGCCCCCTCATTACCCATCTTCAAATCATTGCTCAAAGCCCACCTCTTCAATATTGCTTTCGGCACCTAACCTTTATACCTTTGTACCTTTCATGTAATCGTGAATCCCCCAAATTGACTACCCCTACTTGACTGACTCTACACTTGTCCATTAGATTGTAAGCTCTTTGAGCAGGGATTGTCCTTCTGTGTTAAAATTGTACAGCGCTGCGTAACCCTGGCAGCGCTTTAGAAATGTTAAGTAGTAGTAGTAGTAGAAACTATGAGAAGAATAGTCAAAGGTCTAGCAGTTAAAATTTAATGCCAAGAAGTGCAGAGTGATGCACTTGTGGTGTAGAAATCCAAAAGAGATGTACCAGATTGGAGACAGATTGGAAAGCTCGGCTCAGGATAGGAACCTTGGGGTGATGCTGAGGATTTCAAGGTAATGAAGCAATGTGACAAGTTGGTGGATGCGGCCAGAAGGATGCTAGGCTGCATAGAGTGGGATACAACCAGCAGAAGAAAGGAGGTGGTGATGCCCCTGTACAAGTCATTGTTGAAACCCCCTACTTGGAGTATTATGCTCAGTTTTGGAGGCTGTATCTTGCTAAGGATATAAAAAGACTTGAAGCGGTTCAAAGAAAAGCAACAAAAATGGTATGGGGTTTGCGTAACAAGACATATGAGGAAAGGCTTGATGACCTGAACATGTATACCCTGGAGGAAACGAAAACCGGGGTGATATGATACAGACGTTCAAATATTTGAAAGGTATTAATTTGCAAACAAACCTTTTCCAAAGACAGGAAGGTGGTAGAACTAGAGGACATGAATTGAGGTTGAAGGGGGCAGGAGTAATGTCAGGAAGTATTTTTTCACTGAGAATGAGGTAGATGCCTGGAATGCCCTCCTGCTGGAGGTGGTGGAGATGAAAATGGTAATGGAATTCAAAAATGCATGGGATAAACATAAAGGAATCCTGTTTAGAAGGAATGGATCTAAAGAAGCTTAGAGGAGACTAGGTGGCAACACTGGTAACTGGGAAGCAAAGCCAGTACTGGGCAGACTTTTATGGTCTGTGCACTGATAGTGGCTGAATAGATTTGGATGGGTTGAAGTGAAACTTTTCAGAAGCTTTGATAAGAACTTCTGAAGTTTTAGAACAAGGACCAGGCCAGGCAGATTTCTACAATCTATGCCCTAAAAATGGCAAGCACAAACCAAGATCAGGTATACATATGAAGTATTACATCATACCTTATGTAATGATTTTATCTTGTTCGGCGGACTAGATGGACCGTAAAAGTCTTTTCCTGCCGTCATTTATGATGTCACTATGAGGGGTATTTTTGATAGAACGTCTAAATCAGAATTTGGACATTTTACAAAAATGTCCAAATTCTGAACAGGAAAGAAGGTCATTTTCGAAAAACAAAGATGTCTATCTTTGGTGTTCGAAAACACTATGGACGTCTTCTGATTTGGACTTTTTTTTTTGGTCCATTTTTGAACAAAAAATGTTCAAATGCAAAACATCCAAAACAGAGGAGGAGTGGCTTAATGGTTAGTACAGCAGGCTTTGGTCCTGGCAACTTGGGTTCATGGCCGCTGAGAGGGGGGCAGGGGGGACAAATTTCCTCGGGCCTGGGCCTCCAAGGGGAGCCCGGCGCCGCAGTCCCACCCGCCCTCCGTTGTCGACTGTCTGCCACCGGGCCGGGCCCCCTGCATTGAAATCACAACACCTCTCACCTCCGTGTGAAAGTGCTGCAGGCAGCAGGGCAGCAGATCGCCTCTTTTCGGGCCTCCTTCCCTCCCTGTGTCCTGCCCTTGTCTTACGTAACTTCCGCGAGGGCGGGACACAAGGAGGGAAGGAGGACCGAAGGGAGGGGATCTGCTGCCCTGCTTCCTGCAGCGCTTTCACACGGAGGTGAGAGGCCCTGTGATTTCAATGCAGGGGGCCCGGCCCGGTGGCGGATGGAGGGGGGGTGGAGGGGGAAGCAGCGGCAGCGGCGGCGACCTCAGGGGGGCGGCAAAGGTGGGGCCCCAGGGGGGCAGCAGGGGTGGGGGCTGCCTCTCCCCAGGCCCAGCCCAGCCTCTCAGCAGCCCTGCATGGGTTCAATTCCCACTGCTGCTCCTTGTGACCTTGGACAAGTCAAATGCACAAGGGGCATTTTTGGATATGACATCTAAGTCTGAATTTGGACGTTTTTTGTAAAACGTCCAAAATCAGAACAGGAAAGGTCATTTTCTACAAAAAAACTGTCTATCTTTTCCTTTTGAAAATGCTGTTTGGAAAAACATTTCGTGATTTGGACGTTTTATTGTTTGGTCCATTTTCAAACAAAAGACGTCCAAATGCAAAATGTACAAAATACACAAGAAAATCTACAATAGAGTGAAACAATTCACATGTTCCAAGTGTGGTAAAAGCTTTGGTTGTGATGTAAATCTCAAAGCTCATCAGAAAGTCCACATGGGAGAGAAACCAGTTGCATGTATAGAGTCTGGTAAAAGCTTTGGTCAGAAGGTAAACCTCACAATGCACTAGAGGATACACACAGGAGTAAAACTATTTACATGTCCTAAGTGTGGTAAATGCTTTGGTTGGAAAGAAAGCCTCACACGGCATCAGAGAATCAACACAAGGATGAAACCATTTACATGCACTGAGGAGATAAAAGCTTCAGTTGTATTGAGACAGGTAATTATGGAATGTACACTCTTGCTATGAAGTATGGAAAAATAGCACTGTGGTATTTAGATATATATAATGAGACCTCCTTTTTATCTATAGATCTGAATTCAAAGCCCAAATCTATTGATAAACAATAGACACAAGGCTCAGATGTTATATAAAAAAAATAGAAAGCTTGGTATCAGGTAGAATATTGGAAAAGTGACATTCCAGGAAAGCAATAGGGCATCCTTGGGGGCACTGCAGTGGACTTTATAAAATGCCCCCAGGTACACATCTCACCATTGCTTCCTACCTTATCTGCTGAGCCCCCCAAAACCCACTACCCCCAAATGTACACCACTACCATAGCCCTGAAGGAAGCACCAATATGTGGGTACAGTGGGTTTCTGGTGTGTTTTAGAGGAGTCACAGTTTCCTCCACAAGTGTAACAGGTAGGGGGAGGTAGAAGCCTGGGTCCACCTGTCTGCAGTGCACTGCACCACTACTAGACTACCCCAGGGACCTGCATGCTATTCTAATGGACCTGAGTATAACATCAGAGTCTGGCAAGTAATATTTTTAATCAAATTTTTTTGGGGTGGGAGGGGGTTAGTGACCACTGGGGGAGCAAGGGCATTGCTTTGTGTGGAGTGGAGTAGTAGCCTAGTGGAAAGTGCAGTGGACTTTGATCCTGGCGTAATGGGTTCAAATCCCACTGCAGCTATTAGTTATAAAAACAGGTCTAGCTCAAAATGTTTAAGTTTTAGTCCTGGATATGTTTGTTTTGTTCCATTATGGCTGAAAGACATCTAAGTCTTAGGAACGCCCAAGTCCCACCTTGAACATGCCCCTGGCATGCCCCCTTCAGATTTAGACGTCCTTTTGACGGACTTCAGAGAAAAATGTTTAAAAAGAGATTTTGAAAATACTGATGTGGACGTTTTTGTGAGATAAACATCCAAATGCAGACTTATGTCACTTTTTGGATGATTTTCTCTTTTGAAAATGAGCCCCTATGTCACTCAATGTTTTCTAGAAGCAGGGTTTGCTCTAGTTGCCACAGGAGGTGGTTAGTCTTCACATGGCCTTCCAGCTGCCAAATCAGTGATGATAGATTAATATATCCTGATTGTTGTATGGAGATGTCAATGCCTTTTAAACAGTGCCTACATCTCCCAGTCACCTTCCTAATGACAGTGATACTGACAAAGATAGAAGATCATGCCAGCCAGGTGTCAAAACCCAGGAAATTTAACATCTCTGCCCTTCCTATATGCTGCCAATTAATTCCCAAACAGTGAGCCTAGGAGAGGCCTTTGTGATTATGCTGAGCCTAGGAGAGGCCTTTGTGATTACAGACAGAAAGGAATTCCTGTATAAGAGCCACCAGGTCAGGCCTGAAGGTACATCAGTGTGCCAAGCTCCACTAGTTGGGAAACAGGGCACTAAAAAAACTTTTATCTGTCAGTGAACACATTCTTGTGTCCAAAAAAAGTAAATTCTGCTTTTATTAATTAATTTATTTTTCAGGCTTTATTCACTGGCTTTATGAAGAGATTCACCCAAGGCAAAGTACAGCAAGTGCATCCTGACATAAAATGTACAATGTTGTTAACAGCATAATAGTGAAATGACCAGATATAAGCATAAATACAATCAATGAGGTGGAGATGGCAAGTTGAATCCTAGTAATTGGATTAACATGAGTATCAGAAATATAAACATTTAACAGCACTGCAAAACAATCAGAAATATAATAAATATCAGCAGAATACAAATGATACCATAGTAGGCAGCATGAAAGAACATTCATACAACATAGATATGATACTCATAATGTTATCACAATGAAAACGAAAACCGTTAACAGAAACACATTAGAATATTCAAATAACACAAATATGATGCTCTGTTCATATATTACAATGAAAACATCTGAATACGTCAGGCCTGTGAACAGTAGAAGGCAAAAATTACCTAAAAGTGTGATTTTATTCCATGCTGGCCATTGGAAGGATTTATAGTGTATATATCTGGAGTGCTCTTATTTTACAGCTTATGCTGATGCCTAAGGCTTTGAATGAGAGTCAGGGCAGCAAGAGCAAGGAGAGAAAGATCTTAAGGTGCTGAGTAAGGGATAAGGCAGCAGAACCAAAGGCAAGTAAAACCCTTGTTATTTTTTTTTGTACCTTATTATTTATTTATTTATTTGCTGCACTTGTATCCCACATTTTCCCACCTATTTGCAGGCTCAATGTGGCTTACAAAATGTTACAATGACATTCACATTAATAGAATAAGAATTTCAGAATATAGATACAGATAAGGTGCATAAGAATATCATGGCAATCATATTAGCGGAATAGTAATTTCAGAATTGTTGCAAATAAAGGTGCATAAGTATATCATGTAGGATTGGAAGTGGATAAATAGATAAAACATAATATAATGATAACGGACAAGATATAATATTCAGTAATGAGGATGTAAATAAAATAAACAAATTAGGAGAGTTCCATAATAGTTGTATTTAGAGTAATTTGGGAGTCAGATCGTTATGGGGTATCTTTTTTGTACGTCTTTATGAATAAGTAAGTCTTCAGTAATTTTCGGAAGATTGTCAAGTCGTGTGTTGTTTTTATGGTGATCGGTAATTCATTCCATAGTTGTGTGCAGAAGTTTGAGAAGCTAGATGTATGTATAGATTTGCATTTAAGTCCTCTGCAGCTGGGATAGTGTAGGTTTAAGCAAGTACGTGATGAACTTTTGTTGTTCCTCTCTGGTAAGTCTATTAGGTCTGACATGTAATATGGGGCATCTCCATAAATAATTTTATGAACCAAGGTGCAAATCTTGAATGCAATTCAATCCTTCAGTGGGAGCCAATGCAGATTGTAGCTGCCATCTCATATCCTGGTTCAAGGGCTGCAAGATGAGAGGCATCAACACCTCAGGATACTGGGGAGTCCTTTTACTAAGGTGCACTGAAAAATGGCCTATGGTAGTGTAGATGCATGTTTTGGGCACACACAGGATTATTTTTCAGCGCACCTAGAAAAAAATGCCTTTTTAAACTTTTTGCCGAAAATGAACATGCGCCAAAATGAAAATTGTGACGCGTCTATTTTGGGTCTGAGACCTTACCACCAGCCATTGACCTAGCAGTAAAGTCTCATGCGGTAACTGGGTGGTAATGATCTGCCACTTGGCGCACACCATGTGGTAACTCCATTTTGGCGCACATTGGGCACGCGTAGATGCTTACGCCGCTTAGTAAAAGGGCCCCTGAGTGAAGACCAAGACAGCAGGTGCTGAGAAAAATCCACCTTAAGGCACCAAAAGAAGGGCAAAGCACCTCAAGATATTGACCGTTGAATTCTGTATAGGTTGCACAAAATTAGGCGTGGATCACAGATTCGTGCATAAACTAATTAGCTAATTAGATGCTAACAATAATTGATGTTAACAAGCATTTAATTGGCAGTAATTAGGAGTTATGTATGGATCTGCCCTACGCCCTATTCTTTAACATGCATGCCTAAATTTCATAATGTATCGAGGAAGGCTCTCCACAGAGTGGATGAACACGAAATCCCACGGGGTGCAAATACAGAAAAGCAAAGTGGGAAGTGGGCCAATGACTTCAGAACGCCGAGACTAAAGTAATATAAAGTAGAATAAACTTTATTGTAGACTCGACACAGTACGTGTTTCGGCCACAGGCCTGCCTCAGGAGTCTTGAACAGTGTAAATAAATTGTTTTCAAAATCACTATCTCGTCTTTGATGTTACCAAAAATTTTTTTATCCCACCTGGATGGTCTAATCAAAGACTTCCTAGATCATACGAAAACGCTTGTAACTTCAAAGCGTTTTCGTACAATCTAGGAAGTCTTTGATTAGATCACCCAGCGTGGGATAAAACATTTTTTTGGTAATGTCCAAGACCAAAAAATTTTGTTTTTCTACATTTCATAATGCACAACTCCAAAGGAGTTGTGACCATGGGAGGGGCATGGGCAGTTCAGGGGTATTCCTAGAAATTAGGCATCATGTTATAGAATACCTAGATTAGTGCACCTAACTGCCATCAGTTGGGCGCAAGCATTTACACCAGCCTTTGCCAGGCATAAGTCTGCAGACCCAAAGTTAGGCATGAGAAGCACGCTAAGCTAGTATTCTGTAGAGGTCAAAGCGTCCTTTAGAGAATGCTAGCTTAGTGTGCTTCATTTTGGCGCCTATCATTTGGCACCATTTACAGAATCTAGCCCTAGTGCCAAGCTAGGCAGCAAGAAGAGAGGCATCAAAACCACTAGATATGTGCTCTGAAGCAGATGGAAATTGTGTGTGTGTACTCTATGCCACTGGCATAGCCAGACAGTCAATTTTGGATGGGCATGAAGCGGGTGGGCACAACATTTTTTCTGTCATGCCCTGCTCCTATCTCAAAATATAAATACATTAGCTGATGAGGATCCCTAAGCTCTGGCAGCTGAAGACTTTCTCTGAAGGTGGCCAGAACTCCCTTTTACCAAGCTTGGTAGGCAGCAGCAACATCCCTAAGTCACTCATGCTGGCACCCCATAGATGCTTAGCTGTCGGTGGCTCATGGATGCTGTTGCCAACTGTAGATCTTGGTAGAAGGGAGTTCTGGCCATCTTTGGTGGAGGTCCTCAGCTAGGGAGATGTCATGCCTGGGGTAAATGAGCCCTAAAGCCGCAGTCAGATTGGCACCACCTAACCTGAAGGCCAAGCAGGCCTTGACTGTCAGCAGGCGAGTCAGTCCCGGCTAGGGTGAGCCAAAACATGGAACTGGAAGAGAAGCAGAAGCTGGTGGCAAAGCTAGAGGCTGTTGCTGGAAGCAAAGTTCTATTCTATTCCCTGCTTTTCTATCTCGCTAACTTCCCTACAGGAGTCATAGCTTGTAGTAAAGCTGGAGCTGGTAGTGGAGCTGGAGGCTGAAGTTGGAAGCAGAGCTGGAAGCTGAAGCTGGTAGCAGAGCTGGAGGCTGGAGCTGGAAGCTGAAGCTAGAAGCCAAAGCTGGAAACTGGCCACAGGAAACACTCATCGACCAGTTGCAGAAGCAAAGAGGAAGCATTCCCCAGCTCCCTAAATGGCCCTGATTCCTGATGTCATCATGAGTGCTCTCGGAAGTGCTGGCCCCTAAAGGCAACAGATCCCATGCACACCTAGGAGTGCTAGCAACATCTGGCAGGGGCAGAAGACACTCTAGCCACGGTGGCCCTCCAAGCACTAGAAGTGATAGTGCGAGCAAGCTCCCTTGCCGAGGACATAGCCAGAAGACCCTGGACCTGACGTTAAGAAGTGGAAGGGCACGGCAGCAACGTGACAGGAGGCTTGGGATCCCTACCAGTGTTGGACATGCTAGGGCTCAAGTCAGAAAAAGGAGGGCCTCCTCCCCTATCCCCTCTCCTCCCTTCCTTCCATCTGATTTCCCCACCTACCATTACTATCACACCGACAGACCCACACCAAATACAGAGCAAGGAATCACAAATTAGAAATAAAAATATTTAGATAAAAATTGAACTGGGAACCACAAAAAGTTAAACTGAGCATGTACTTAGCACTAGAGAAAGAAAAACAGAAACACATTTCATTGTCTACTGAACACAATACAAAGACATTTGCTATGCACATTTCCCAAAGCTAACATATTTCATTTAAAACATTCAAAATAAAATGCTTTTTTCTACCTTTGTGGTCTAGACATTGTATTTTTCCATCATGTTGGTGCCAGTTTCTTTTTCTGCTTTCTGTCTGTCATCTGCTAATTCTCCTTCAAGCAGCTGCTATCCATAGGTCTTTTTTACCGTCAATACACCTGCCTTTGATATATTGATCATTTCTTTTTAGCTATTTCCTCTCTTTTTTTTCTTTTCTGTCTCTCTGTCAACTCAAATTCCCCGGGCCCAAGCCTCCAAGGGGAGCCCAGCGCCACAGTCCCCGGTCTCACCCGCCCGCCCTCAGCTCCATCGACCGCCCGCCACCAGGCCGGGCCCCCTGCATTCAAATCACAGCGCCTCACCTCCGTATGAAAGCGCAGCACTGGCAGATCGCCTCCATTCGGGCCTTCCCTCCCTGTGTCCAACCCTCATGTGATGTAACTTCCGTGAGGGCAAGACACAGGAAGGGAAGGCCCGAAGGGAGGCGATCTGCTCCTGCTGCGCTTTTACACAGAGGTGAGGCGCTGTGATTTGAATGCAGGGGGACCGGCCTGGTGGCGGATGGAGGGGGACTGTCGAGGGCGCCGGAGGTGGGCGGGTGGAGACTGGGGACTGCGGCACGGCAGCCTCGGAGCAGCCGGTGACCTCGAGGCGGAGCCCTGGGGGCAGGCTTGCCTCGGGCCCAGCCCAGTCTCTCGGCGGCCCTGTTCAGGGCCAAAAGGGTGGACACTGGTTAAGTATGAATGAGCCCCAAAAAGTGTTAAATGTAGCTCTGTGTTCTGTCTTCCTGTCACTAGAAAAACAGGAAAACCTAACAGAGGGAGGTATGTCTTGCAGAAGAGCAACTGTCCATCAACTCTTTCTAGCCATGAACAATATGGATACATGATACACTTTGCCATTTAAAATACCCATTCCCTAGGCATGTTGACTGGTTGATAGGAAACAAAATGATGGGTGATCTTGGAAAGCTTGGGCCAAACCATAGCCTTGTATGTTCTGCATGCCATCATGTCTGTGACTATAACCTTGATGAAGGATGCAAGGATTCCTGTGAAGTTTGTGTATCCCCTACTTTGCTGCTAAGTGTTGAAGCTGTAGCCTGTGTCTGGAGACCCTGTACTATAGTGAATGTATGTGTGTGTGTGTGTGTGTGTGTGTGTGTGTGTGTGTGTGTGTGCGTGCGTGTGTGTGTGTGTGTGTGTGTGTGCGTGTGTGTGTATGGGGGAGTGGATGACTGGATAAGGGTGCAAGAAGAAGTGCTAGCTGACATTACTGCAAGGAGAGCCTACTCTTTCCTTCACTATATCCCCATATTGCCTATCCAGTTTACCCATTCAAACATACTATTAAGCTGTAGAATAACTTTCTATCCTTCAGAGAATTCCTTTATGCTTGTTCCCTGATTTCTTCAAGCCAGATACTATTCTAGTCTTCACCATATCCACTGGGAGGCTGTTCCATGCATGCACAACCTTTTACATGCAGAAACACTTCCCTAGATTACTGTTCAGCATGTTCCCGTTCGCCCTCACCCTTTGACCCCTCATTCCAGATCATTCTTTTAATTGAAAGGAGCAGCTACAAAGGTCCAAAATTTACATCAGGTGTGGATGCTGTTCAAAAATACCATCCTGGAAGTCCAGATCAGATATATTCCATGTATTAAAAAAGGAGGAAGGAAGGCCAAATGACAGCCGGCATGGTTAAAAAGTGAGGTTAAAAAGTGAGGTGAAGAAGGTTATTAGAGCTAAAAGAAAATTCTTCAGAAAATAGAAGGATCCATCTGAAAATAATAGGAAACAGCATAAGGAATGGCAAGTCAAATGCAAAGCACTGATAAGGAAGGCAAAGAGATACTTTGCTTTGGAGGCAAAAGCACATAATAAAAACTTTCTTAGGTATGTTAGAATTAAGAAGCTGGTAAAAGAATCAGTTTGACTGCTAGATGACCGAGGGGTAAAAAGGGCACTCAAGGAAGACAAGGTCTTCCACTGAATCCATTTTTTCACTTTCCTTTTGAGAGGATTAATAACAAGCCCTTGGTTCCTTCTTTTCTAGATTCCCTGGGCTTGTTATTAATCCTCGTTAAAGGAAAGTGAAGACATGGATTCAGTGGAAAAGGAAGTGTGTTGGAAAACTACACATTCAACTCCTTCCCCCCCCCAAAAAAAAGAAAAGCACAAAAACTAAATATGCCGCTTCATATACATACAGAACTAAATACCTCCAAGACTGGTCCAAAATATGGAACTTTGTTTGTTGTTCCTTCCAAAACTGATGTATAACGATTCTGATGTACCATATGCAATATGGATTTCAATTGTGTACAGATGGGAGGAGCCCCCTCTTTCCTGCTGCCCTGCATGCATCCTTCCTGTTCGTGATCTTGGCGCTGATTCAAAATGGCCGCCGAGAGTTGAAGTGACCTTGTGAGACTTCAACTCTCAGCGGCCATTTTGAATCGGCGCCGAGATCACGAACAGGAAGGATGCATGCATGGCAGCGCTCCGGGCAGGAAAGAGGGGGCTCTTTCCTGCCCCGAAGAGGTCACTAGACCACCAGGGCAGTTGTAAGGTAAGGGGAGGGGGGTGACGGGGAGGGGGAGTGACGGGGTGTGTGACGGGGGCAGGAGAAAATGTGACAGGGGCAAAGTGAGGGCCTCAAAGGAGGTGGGGTGGGCATGAAAGGGGTGGGGTGTGAAAGGTGTCAGGGTGTGAAAGGGGCAGGGCATGTGTCCTCCTTTTTGGGGGACAAAATATGGTAACCCTATCTCAGACCCCAATACATAATATCTTCACAGACAGTTCCATTGCCATGGGCTACTGTAATGCCATAACAAAAGTTTCCTGTATCTTGAATGGAGCAATTACCAAAGAATTTAGGGGCCCTTTTACTAAGCCGTATAGGTGCCTATCCTGCTTATAATCGAACGAGAAAAATGCCCAAGTTCCGACCTAAATCAGGAGATGGACGTTTATCTCACAAAAACGAATAACACGGTATAATCGAAAGCCGAACTTGGACGTTTTCAACTGCACTCCATCACAGAAGCGTACAAAGTTGACGGGGGCGTGTCGGAGGCGTGGTGAATGTGGGACTGGGGCATGGTTATCACCCGAACAGAGATGGGTGCCTTTTGCCAATAATGGAAAAAAAGTATGCGTTTGTAGCTAGAATTTAGGGCACTTTTCCTGGACCCTGTTTTTTCACGAATAAGGCCCCAAAAAGTGCCTTAAATGACCAGATTACCACCAGAGGGAATCGGGGATGACCTCCCCTGACTCCCCCAGTGGTCACTAACCCCCTCCCACCACAAAAAATGATGTTTCACAACTTTTTATTTTCACCCTCAAATGTCATACCCACCTCCCTGGCAGCAGTATGCAGGTCCCTGGAGCAGTTGTTAGGGGGTGCAGTGGACTTCAGGCAGGTGGACCCAGGCCCATCCCCCCCTACCTGTTACAATTGTACTGCTTAATGCTTAGTCGTCCAACCCCCCAAAACCCACTGTACCCACATGTAGGTGCCCCCTTCACCCCTTAGGGCTATAGTAATGGTGTAGACTTGTGGGCAGTGGGTTTTGAGGGGGATTTGGGGGGCTCAACACACAAGGGAAGGGTGCTATGCACCTGGGAGCTCTTTTACCTTTTTTTTGTTTTTGTAAAAGTGCCCCCTAGGGTGCCCGGTTGGTGTCCTGGCATGTGAGGGGGACCAGTGCACTACGAATCCTGGCCCCTCCCACGAACAAATGCCTTGGATTTATTCGTTTTTGAGCTGAGCGCTTTCATTTTCCATTATCGCTGAAAAGCAAAAACGCCCAGCTCACAAATTGTCAAATAAAACATGGACGTCTATTTTTTTCGAAAATACGGTTCGGTCCGCCCCTTCACGGACCCGTTCTCGGAGATAAACACCCATGGAGATAGACGTTTTCGTTCGATTATGCCCCTCTATGTGCACCCAACACATGTCAATTTTGCATTACTGCCCGGCTACCATGTGGCCCATGCTGTAATTTCATTTTTGACGCGTGTCCACTATGTGCGCCGGAAAATATTTTTAGTTTCCTGCACGCGGGCGGTAATCGGGCGGCAATCAGCATTTTATATATGTAGACCATTTCCTCCCGGTTACCGCGTGACACCTTACTGCTAGGTCAATGGCTGGCAGTAAGGTCTCAGACCCAAAATGGACGTGCGGTAATTTTCAGTTTGCTGCACATCCATTTTTGGCAAAAATTTAAAAAAGGCATTTTTTTATAGGTGAGCTGAAAAAAATGATTCTGCGCACGCCCAAAATATGCATCTACACTAGTGCAGCCTATTTTTCGGCGCACCTTAATAAAAGGGACCCTTAAAGAGATACACATAAATTGTATGAATGATCATTCTTACCCTTTGTTAACTGATGGTTCAAATGACAGTGATCTTGGGGAAAATATGAGAATCTCATAACAGTACATATTTTTAATTTACTGAGATATGATTAGATAGGGAAAGGGAGTTGATATTCTGCCTTTCTGTGGTTACAATCAAGGTGGTTTGCATATTATATATAGGTACTTATTTTGTACCTGGGGCAATGGAGGGTTTAGTGGCTTGCCTGGACTTACAAGGAGCTGTAGTAGGAACTGAACCCAGTTCCCCTGGTTCTCAGGCCTATTCACTAACTATTAGGCTGCTCCTCCTCCTCATTTGCATAATCACTGATGTTTATGCTTCAAGATCTTTCCCTAGATTAATTCTGAGCTGGAAGAATACAAATTTTCCTGGTGAAAATGTGTACGGCTTGGAGCTGATAACACACGTGTAAATATGAGAAAATAAAATTCCATCAAAATAAGGTAGTAAATAAAAAATAAAAACATTTATTTTATGGGATGCTGTTGTTATATTGTATCTGTTGCTAAAGAGTTCTAGACTGTGGCAAGATTTGATATGGAAGCTGATCTTTTATTACTCATTTGACGAAAGTACAAAATGAAAAAGTGAACTACCTAAGTACCTTTCTTTCTGCAATTCTGAATATAAACACATCATCAAGCATGTTTCAACTAAGTGGTTGAGCCTGGAAAATGCAGTGAATAGACTTTTAAAATGCTGGCAACTGCACAGATTTTCTTTCTAAGGATTGTGAAGCTTTAATTATCTCAGAAACCAGGTTTAAAGGTCTAAGAAAAGCATTACAATATCTGATGACAGAAATATATTTGCAGTTCTTCCAGGCCCCTCTTCCAGTATTTTCAGATTTCAATAAGTTAATTCTTTCAGCGAGCAGATCCATTTATGCACCTTATTTATGATCAATGTTCATCTTTTCAAAAAACTATTGCAAAGATTCGTGCAGGCCAGAACAGTCAAAGAAACATCTTTTCTTCTTGGAGCAGCTACCAAATGTTGCTCTCCATATTGGCATGATTGCAAGGTAAATCTTACAGATGCTGGAAAATGAGGATAACGTAACTCAGAAACTGCTGAAGAATTTTTACTTTGGAGTAAGGAGCCTCTTCATTGGAACAGTCCAGTGTGCTTTGGACTATTTGCCCTTTGAACAAAATGTACTTCATTATGCTTGTTTTCTCAATTTCAGCAAAAGGGAAGATGTATAAATTACAGCTATTGAATATTTTGTTGGAAGATATTCTGAACTTCTAGAATTTTCACAGTCTGACATACATAAACTTGTAGAAGACTTCGCAGACTACCAGATCTTAAATGAAGAAGATATTCCAATGAAGTTATAGGTGCAAGTCAAGAGGAACAAGAATACTGTGATGAAACATTCCAGTACATCGGGTTGGTCAGTTGGATGCTATCTTGGTCAGTTGAAGGTTACAGGCATTTTTCAGCTTAAGGGGTCCTTTTACTAAGGTGTGCTGAAAAATGGCCTGCGCTATTGAATGCATGTTTTATGGACGTGTGCAGATCCATTTTTCAGCACACCTGCAAAAAAATGCCTTTTTAAAAATTTTGGCCAAATATGGACGTGCGGCAAAATGAAAATTGGTGCCTGTCCATTTTGGGACTGAGACATTACCGCCACCCATTGACATAGTGGTAAGGTCTCACGCATTAACTGGGCGGTAATGGTCTATGCGTGTACAATGCCTTTTACTACCCCATTAGCGCTGCGTGCCGGAAAATAAAAATGATTTTCCGGCATGCATAAAAAATGAAATTACCGCCCGGGCCATGCGGTAGCCGGGTGGTAATTCCAAATCCACGCACGTTGGGCGCACGTAGGTGCCTGCACGGCTTAGTAAAAGGGCCCCTAAGTTTCATAGAATGTTTAGAATTTAGCATGATTTGGAAGAAGAGGACACCTTTTCAACCCTATCTCAGTTTGGATGGGACTCTTTCTATCCTTATAACCATTAAGATGCACACTCCCGTACACTCCCGTAACTTTTGAACTTACTATGTCCCTCTTTTTTATATATATATAATAAATATAACAAAGGTCACAGAAAATGACTTAAGTCAACCACCATCAAGCTGACAAAGCTAATTAACTCTGTGAAACCTTTGCCAGATTCCTAAAAATAAATAAGTGGGTCAGTTTTTAAAAGGGCTTATTCAGTTAACCAGATAAGTCTCAGTGACCCCAATATTCAGTATCACTATCCGGATAGTTCTGGGGCAGTCTATGGGCAGAGCTGAAGAGGAACTGGCACTTATCTGGATAGCAATAAATGCCACTATCCGGATAAGTACGGTATCTGCATAACAAAAAAAAAGGCGGTCCCAACAGTGTGCAGATTGGCTGCTTAAAGAGTAGCTGAATAATGCTGCTATCCAGATAGCCTCAGCACTGACCACAAAATCTAGATATCCACTATCAGGATGCTACCACTGAATATCTGTGGTGGTCAGTGTTTAAAAAAACACTGACTGATGCAGGCTCAATATTAAACCTCAGAGAATTAATATTGGCAGAAAAGGACCACTTGGTCCACTGTAGTGTAAATTAACGGTACCTGGATAATTCCTGGCTGCTGCATTATGCTCCAATGCTCAGTGGCAAACCCCCGATAGGACCTGGCATTGATTATTCTGGAAGCAAACTGCAGTAAATAAGAACCAAAATATAGGAGCAGCATCAAAACTAGCAGCATTGTGGAAAAATATATTTATTTGATTTTAAAATGTCAATAAAATCTAAAAGCAAAAGTCTCCTTTGAATACAGCCAGTGTATTCAAGACTTCTTTTCATTATTAGCAGCTCGGCATGTTTCGACATACAAGGGCTCTTTTACTAAAATGCATTAAGAAATGGGTTTAGCACGTTCTAATGCGGCTGTTTATCATGAGCCAAGCTCATTTTTAACATGGCTCAAAAATAGGGCTTGTCTTCTCTTTCTATGTTTACAGGTCCTGTGCTAATTTGTCCATTATCACATAAGACCTGCAACAATATTAACGTCGGAGCACTTACCACCTCCTATTTAGGAGGCGCTAAAGCGTAAGTGCTCCTGCATTGTCTGTGTTATCCAGTTAGCTTGTGCTAATGTGAACAGGCTAGCTGGATAATGCTTCCATGCCCACTCCCCACCCATGGCATGCTCCCTCCTGAAAAAAGAAGCACAAAAATAAATAGCAAGTGATTAGTGCACGCTGGCAAGCAAATTACTGCAAAATGCTTTAATGCATTTTGCAGCAGTGGTGTATCTAGGTGGGGCCATGGGGGCCTGGGCTCCCCAAAAATTTGCTCTGGGTCCCTGGTTGGCTGGTGGGGGTCCCCAACCTCCCACCAGCTGAAGACTTCGTCCAGCACTGGTCTGTGGTGGTGCCGCAGCATTGCCTGCCCTGCCCTCTCTTCCCCTCACGTCAGGCACACTCCTTTTAGTGAAATTGAGCATGCTCAGTTTCACTAAAAGGAGCATGCCAGACATATAAATGATCTGGAAATTGGAACGATGAATGAGGTGATTAAATTTACAGATGACACAAAACTATTCTAAGATGTCAAAACACATGCGGCTTGTGAAAAATTGCAGGAAGACGTTAGGAAACTAGAAGACTGGACATCCAAATGGCAGAATTATAATTACCTGATGCTAGGGCCCACCTTAGGAGTCAGCATTCAAGAAAACGATCTAGGTGTCATTGTAGACAATATGCTGAAGTCTGCCCAGTGTGCAGCGGCAGCCTAAAAAAGTCAACAGGATGCAAGGAATTAATAGGAAAGGGATAGAAAATAAGTCCACCTAAAGTACTGTGATCAATTCTGGTTGCCATATCTCAAAAAAGATATAGCAGAATTAGAAAAGCTTCAAAGAAGACTGACCAAAATGATAAAGGGGATGGAACTCTGAGCATGAGCGAGAAGTCCCAGCATGCTCAGAGTAGGAAAGAAGCAGCATGAGAGGAGGAGGGGAGTGGCGGCATTGTATTTATTTGGCTGGCAGGGCCTCAACAAATATACAAAAAAACCCTATATTTCTTTGTATATTTGTTGAGGCCCTGCCAGCCAAATAAATACAATGCTGACTTTTGAAGCGTCTGGAAAGGTGTGGCACTCAGGGCACTGTAAGAAGCAAAACAAAGCACAAAAGAGCCCCCAAGGTTGGAACAATGGCACAAACTTTAATAGAGGGGACCCATCACGGGCCGTGTTTCGGTGCTCCAGGCGCCTGCCTCAGGGGTCTAAGAAAACACAAATGTAGATAAAAATAAACATACATACAATGTAAAAACATTATTGATAAAAAATAATACTAATATCTAAAAACAAATTGGGACAGCAAAAGTGTGTATATATATATATATATATATATATATATATATGTATAAATAGTACAGAAGTAAAAACAATTAAAACAAACACATTTATATCCAATAAAAAATAATAATAACATGCCTGATAAGATGTGTATCCATTCAATAAATATATAGAACATAAGAAGGACATCTGTCCATGCATATCAAAATAGACATAACGTATGGAGATATGAATCAAAAAGATGCTAAACAGTTAAAAAAACTCTACTTTCATCACCTTTTTAATAAGTGATTTGTGATTTTTAATTTTAAAAGCTATAGATAACCGAAACCCAACCAAAGATCCACCTTAAAGCCACATAGTGTTGAGATCTGCATATCTTACCAAAAACTGACGTCCTAAGTTCAAAATAGTGGTCTGAAACACATTCTTGGTAGACTGAAAAATGTTAATATAAAACAAATTTATTTACTACTCCATGTATAAATCACCAAGCCATAAAACCTTAGGAAGTAATACCTATCTATTTAGCCAATTGCTGCTTTTTTAGAAATTCAAAAACAGTAGATATAAAAGAGCCACACTTAGGACTCTTATCCTTATGGTTTGCTTATTGTAGTAATCTCATTGAGTATTAAAATATAATCAGGTTGTTTCTCCCCAAATAAAGGTAAGCGGGAGGCAAGATGGTGAGAAAGTGTACTTTTGGACTCTCTCTTCTGCTGTTTACTCACTGCACTGTGACACTGATCATGGTGGTATACACATGAATGCTGAAGCATGCATGCCTATCTGCCTCTGTAGACACACAGATGGAAACAAATCCCTCCTGCCTTGCAGTGTCACCAGTGTACATGTTGTTATTACATGGTTTAAATGTTTTGGCCTGAATAACAAACCCTGATGTGCTGAAGGTCATACAGCTTGTAGTACGGAAACACGAACAGCTCCAGGCTCCGAGCACTATACTACACTGACAGCCTTAGAAAAGAAACACTTCCATTAACTAGTTCTATAGTTTTATCTGTGGTGTTTCAGCTGAGGTGACTGACAGAACAGAGCCCAGAAGAAAACCCTGCTACCACAGCTAAAGTCACCCAGCTAGTTTTATTTTAATTGGGCTATTCTTATGCATCTTCACTAAATAGGATTTACAGGATCTCATTGGTTCATGGGTGAATGAATTCCAGGATCCAGAGAATGCAATGATTACCCAGAAGGAAAGTGACTGGGAGGTACATGTGAGTGTTACAGTGTTTTAGTAAATAGCAACCAGCATGGTCGCTGCATCTCAAAAAAGATATAGTAGAATTAGAAAAGGTGCAGAGAAGGGTGACGAAAATGATAAAGGGGATGGGACAACTTCCCTATGAGGAAAGGCTAAAGCGGCTAGGGCTCTTCAGCTTGGAGAAAAGGCGGCTGAGGGGAGATATGATAGAGGTCTACAAAATAATGAATGGAGTGGAACAGGTAAATGTGAAGCGTCTGTTTACGCTTTCCAAAAATACTAGGACTAGGGGGCATGCGATGAAGCTACAATGTAGTAAATTTAAAACGAATCGGAGAAAAGCTTTCTTCACTCAACGTGTAGTTGGACTCTGGAATTCGTTGCCAGAGAATGTGGTAAAGGCGATTAGCTTAGCGGAGTTTAAAAAAGGTTTGGACGGCTTCCTAAAGAAAAAGTCCATAGACCATTATTAAATGAACTTGGGGAAAATCCACTATTTCTAGGAAAAGCAGAATGGAATGTTTTGTACTTTTTTGGGATCTTGCCAGGTATTTGTGACCTGGATTGGCCACTGTTGGAAACAGGATGCTGGGTTTGATGGACCTTTGGTTTTTCCCAGTATGGCAATACTTATGTACTTAAGAGTGGAGACTCCTGATTTTCATATTGCATCCAACGTCATCCACAGTATTTTGTGTATTCATAATAACATACTTTTTATCTGTATCAAGCCTCTCCTTTTCTTTCTACTAGAACATTGAGAAATTGTGCTATCAGATAAAAGATCAGAGCCCGGGAAGAGAATGAGCAAAGAGAAGAGAGATAGGAGAGCCCAAGGATGGAAAGATCAGGGATGGAAGCAGGCCACATATTTTATTTGCATAAAAAGCAAGATCCGGGCCTCCTTTTGGGAGGATATTTGAGCTATTCAGAACTGGGTGAAGTAATGTAGGTCTGTGATTTTGGCATGGATGTACTGATTCAGAAAGCATACCTGCTTTATTGCGGTGCTGATACACGCATGACTGAGATGTAGTAGATTTGTGATTCTGGTGATAGCTGAACTCCATGAAAATGTTACTGTCCATTAGGGCTGTACCGAATATTTGTATTTAATTTGATTTGGCCCTGAATATTGCCCCAAATACATTATCCCGGATTCTATAAATGGCGACTAAAGCTGTACGTGCACATCAGTGTGCATAGCCGATTTGTATGTGCAACTTAATAGCTTGACAAGCGAACCAACGCCGATAACTGATGAGGAATATAGCTACAGTTTTCCTTACAAAATGTGACTTTTAAGGATATATTTAGAAGTTGATTAGAAAATAAGAAGACTCACAAGTTATTTTAGTGATTGATTTTCTCAGCGTCTATCTTGATCTACTGCCCGGATGATTTAAGTTTTCAATTGGATTGTTTTGACTCTGACATGTGCTTTGCTGGGATAATATCATACAGGGAGTGGAGGAGTGGCCTAGTGGTTAGAGCACCAGTCTTGCAATCCAGAGGTGGCCAGTTTAAATCCCACGGCTGCTCCTTGTGATCTTGGGCAAGTCACTTAACCCTCCATTGCCTCAGGTACAAACTTAGATTGTGAGCCCTCCTGGGACAGAGAAATAACCAGAGTACCTGAATGTAACTCACCTTGAGCTACTACTGAAAAAGGTGTGAGCAAAATCTAATTAAAAAATACTATTAGTGCACAGTGATCAAGAAGGTGCTATAGTGGTGACACTGAATAAGCACATCACATTTTTTATATATTTTTTTACAAATTGCTTTTGATTTATTTTGTGCTAGTATTGCAGAATGCTCACATTAGCACTCAGTGGCTCTAATGTACAACTTTCTGCTTCAACCCCTAGGCGCAACTTGTATTAGTAAATCATGCTCATAGAGAAAAACGTGACTTGCCAAAGCTCACACGGAGCATCAGTGGGGGTTGTGCCCTGGCTTCCCTAGTTCTTAGACCATTGTACTAACCACTAGGCTACACCTCAACTCCTCCTGGTTTGAAAACTTTCTCTTATGATCATTTTCAATGGCTTGTCCTGCATTTATGGCAAACGGCATAGCAATGCCCAACATCAAAAAGCAGCTTGATGGGGGAGAAGGGGAGTTTGGACATGAAAGGCTAATCAGATGTTTTTAAGCAAACCCACAAATGCATTTGTCTCTGAAATAAACTAAAACTAAAATGCAGCTTAAAAACAATGTTTGTTTACTTACTGAATTCTTTTTAAATGCTGTTACTGTGTAGAAAATTATTACAACTTGAGAAGAGGTCATAGTAATTAAGTACAGCCAACTTCAAAAACTATTTGATTCCAAGGACAGCTACAGTACTTTAGCTAATGAGAGAACCTGTTTATGTTCTGTAAACGACCAGGGGAAGCCAATATGGAATTGGTACAGTAACAGCTTTAGCCTTTGCCTGTTCACTCAGTTGGAATTAAACATGCTAATTTGAGGCCGTTAAGCATTCTGTGTTGCTACATCTGTCTTAATTCCATTATATTGCATCACTTGATGAAATGTTATTCAATATATATAAAGCATATTATACTTATTAAGAAGTATACACAAATCTAAAGTCCACATGTCATTTAATGGGCTAATTACGGGACTTTGCAGCCACCTACTGAGTTTTGCCAAGCTTAACAAGAGGCTCACTGAACTGGATAAATGTATTCAAACTTGTGGAAATGAACACTATTCTAGGGACTACCATACTGGGAAAACACACAAATTATGCATGAATACCAGTTTAATGGGCCAAAGAGTGAACCTGAATAACCAACTTATCTATGTCTTGAAACAGTGGAGCAGCTATCGGGCCTTTAATAAGAAAGGGAAAGGAATACTTAAGGACCCTTCCTTATAATTATTTTAATATAGGGAAAATATACAGATTAGTCTACTGCATTATAAAAATGTATGATTAGCCTTTGTTAATATGTATTTAATTATTGGTGGTGTTCTTTACTCATCTTGTTCATAGTTTATAATTCATTTAAAATGGGGCAGTAGTTTTCGATTATTGCCATCCTATACACAAGTAAAAGTGGTGTATATAACAAGGAAATGGGAAATTTTACCTGCAAGCTTCAGATGTGTTCCCAGAGCACGGTTAGGCTGCAGGAGTCAATTTCAGGTGTAGATTTGAATAAAAAAAAAAAAACCTCCGCACACAAAAACAATACCTGCAAATAAAACAGGTGTAAATTTTTGCAGGTTCTTTTGCAATGAGTGATAATCACTGAACAAATATATGTGTGCTTGTTACATGAGTGAGGGGTAAGATAATAGAAACACTGGCAACAAGGTCCTGCATCACTTAGAAAGGACAAAGATGTTTTTCATTTTTTTTTAAATTTTGATTTGTGGGACAAAACCATGCCAACAGAGAAGCAGGTGAGAAGCAACAAGAGCCCAAAGACACTGAGGACAAAAACTATGGCCATTAATTCAGCGACAGTAAACTTCAAAAGGTTTGACTATTGCTGTTAAGTAGGTAAGAAACTCCCAAACATAGGAGATAGACCTGCATGCTCAGTCTTGCCGTTCACAAAGTTTTTATTATCTAGAAACTTGTCTAATGCAATCAGGAGTCCATTTACTAAGCTGCGGCAAAAGGTGGCCTGAGGTAGTTTGGTTGCGTGTTTTTGGCACACAGCGGGCCATTTTTTAAAATTGTGGCTGGGAAAAAAAAGGCTTTTTTCAATGGGGGCAGTAAATGACCATGTGCTAGAATTAAAAGTAGTACATGGCTATTTACTGCCTGAGCCCTTACTGCCACCCATTGATCTAGCGGTAAGGGCTCATACACTACAGGCACGGTACTCATGCAGCATGCGCCAATGTGGCCACGCTTCTGATTACCACCAGGAACACCCCCCACGGTAGAAAATTAACAAAATACCAATTACACGACTCCACTCGTTCATCTTTCAACTAGAAATTCTAGTCCCGAATTGAGAGAATTTTTACTGCTTCATTATCCTAATCTGAAGAAGATTATATATAAGAAATTTTGTGTAAATGCTTTTGCGTATCAGGCTGCAAGTCCCTGGAATAGACTTCCACATGCAGTTAGAGGTCAGGTAGATTACGGTAAATTTCAGAAATTATTGAAGGCCTTTTTATTTACAAAATATGTGGCCTACTGACCGTTATTGATTTTATTCTTAGGAGACTTATGTGTATTTTTTGAAGTATGATCCCTATGGATTGTGATTTTCTTCTATATAATATTCTTGGGAATGACCAGTTTTCTTAGTTTGTGAGCCACACTGAGCTCAGGAGGTATGTGTGGGATACAAATATTTTGTGATGTAGTGTCTTGTAACATAGGAATTCAGAAGAAGGAGGTATATCTTAATGAAGGCCAACTGTTCCATTAATTCTGTTGAGAAAAGGAAACCTTGGAGTCAAAGAATGACAAATGCCCAGTTTATTATAAAAAAATAAAACGTAAACCAACAGGTCTGTATAAAGCAAATCCCCAAAGACAGTGAAAGTTCAGAAGAAGGACTCGACACAATGTTGTGTTTTGGCGCAACCGCCTGCCTCAGGAGTCACAATGATCTGAAAACTTATAAACAGAAGTATCTGTAGTTTGGGGATTAAATAATCCTCAAAGGAAATTATCGTTTTAAGTGCTTATGCTTTACCTCCCTTCTACGTTTTTTATAATAAACTTGGCATATGTCATTCATTTATTCCAGGGTTTCCTTTCTACTTCTATTTTCTTTTCTATTTTTTCATAGGGGACTTTTTCTTCTTTTTAGGGCTTGCCATTAATTCTGTTGCCAACAGTGAATGTTGTGGAGTTCCAATGACCTCCATCATTAAGAATGTCTGCTCACTAGAAACTCTGCAGTGATAGGAAAGAAAATTCTGGGTAACCTGAAAGAGGTTATCACTGACTACAAAGAATGCAAGTTTGAAGGACCTCCAGGGGAAGAAAAGGGAAGGATACTGGACCCATGGGGGAGGAAAAGAGGGAAGAAGAGAGAGAGAGAGAGAGAGAGAGAGAGAGAGAAGTGCTGGACCCATGGAGGGGAGGAGAAAGAAGTGCTGGAACTGCAGGGGGAAGGAAGAGTGCAAGAGTGAGAAATGCTGCATCAGTGGCAGTTCATCCTCTTTCTTTAGCTGACTGTGTTTCAATAATAAAAAGGCTCTCAGCGAAGCACTGCATATATATAAGTACAAAAGTATCTCCATATTGGTAAAGACCTTAGGTCCATCAAACTCGGTATCCTGTTTCAAATAGTGGCCAATCCTGGTCAGAAGTATTTTAAAAGATCCCAAAAGAGTAAAATAGATTTCATGCTGCTTGTCCCAGGAATAAGTGGATTTTCCAAAGTCGAACTAATGGTTTATGGACTTCTCTTTTAATATATTGTCCAAACCTTTTTTAAACCCTGCTATGTTAACTGCTTTTACCACATTCTCTGGCAACAAATTCCAGAACTTAATTACACATTGAGTAAAAAAATATTTTTTCCAATTTGTTTAAGTGAACTATTTAGTAGCTTCATTGTATGTCTGTAGCCCTTGTAGTTTTGGAACGAGTAAACAAGGAACTCACATCTATTCACTGTGAAGCTCATGCAGGGGAAAACCCTTGGGTAGAAGGAATCCCTAAAATATTGAACTCTACTGAAGGTAAAGAGGATAGAAGGTAGAAACTGCTGCTGGGGGTGACTGAACTGTGATGATGAACTGAAAGAACTGTTTGTCTTGGGAATTGAATTACTGTTTATTGTGCACTGGACAAAGAGCCCAGACTGGAGCCTGTAAGCCTGTATTGAATCCTGGTATGTGCTACGCTGCTGTTGGAACTGTGTACTAGAAATCTGCATGGAATAAAAGTCCTTAAGATTGAAGTTACTGGTGGACAACTATTTCTTCATTCTGCCGGGAGCCTGTGGCTGGAGGAGATTGTTCTATCCTTGGCTGGTTACAATCTGCAACATAACACTGCCTCCTATCCACGACTGTTTCATTTCTTCAGAATTCTTTCATGATGGATTTTATAAAATGCCTTCTGAAAATCCAAATATACAATATCAAGCAGCTCAAATGTGTTCACATGTTTAGTCACCCCTTCAAAAGACATAGCAGATTGATGAGGCAAGTTATCCTTTGGCTAAATCCATGTTGGCTTTGTCCCATTAATCCATGTCTATGTATATGTTTATTAATCCTCCATCCTTCCCCAATATTCAGCACTATTTAACCAGTCAGAAATGGCTGCTGACCACTTAAATAGCATTTCTGTGACTGACCGTCAATATTCAGCAGGAGATAATGGGTTATCTTCCGCTGAATATGCGTGGTTAGTGCTTACCACTAAACCAGCTATATCACGCAATTTATCTGGTTAGGCACGGATATTTAGCGGTTAAATTGAACTGCATAAATATCTTTAACTACTATAACTTAATAGTCAGCTGCTGAATATTGGCTTAACCGGGTAAGTGTTTAGTAGTGAAAAAAGCACCGAATATTCAATGCCAGTCACTACATTGGGCTTAACTCCACTGAATATTTGGCCCTTTCTATTTATTAAATATCTCTACGTTTTGCCTGGCATTAACATCAGGCTCCCAGTCTATAATTTCTACCTAAGTTGTGTGTGTGTGGTGGAACCATTTTTAAAAATTGGTGTTATGTTGACCACCCTCCAATTTTCTGGTACCATGCTTGATTTTAAAGATAAATTACAGATTGGTAACAATAGATCTGCAAAGTCATTTTTTAGTTCTGTTAATCCTCTGGGATGTATACTATTGCTACTCTTTAGTTTTTCAAATTGCCTTACTACATCTTCCAGGTTTACAAAGATTCTAATTCTGGAACAACACAAAAGGTCTGATCTTGCAGAAATGAGCGAAAACATTGGAGAACTACACCAGAAAGTTCTGTTTACCAGTCTTTGAAGTAAAAGTAAGGATTCACAAGGTCAAAAGCTGATGTAAAAGCCAAAGAAACTATGAATGTGATCCATTCCCCATCCAACATACTGTGTATTTCACTTAAGAAAGCAATCAGCATAGTTTCCATGCTATGACAACTGTGGAAACAGGAATCCAGAGGGTACAAGACCCTAGAAGTCTCAATGTATTCAGTCAATCAAAAAAACATGAACCTCTCGGTCATTTTAGACATGAAGTAGAGATTACAAACAGGCCTTCTGAGGCGAATTGCAAGTTGCATTACTATACTATAGCATCTCATATTCTTATATTCCACTTATTTCATTCAAAATTCTAAGCAGATCACAACATAATTCCTTAACGATAGAAGTACAAATACACTAAATTATATCATTATGTAATTAAAGTAATGATTTCAAAAACAAATATATTTTTAAAGCTTTTCAACAAAGGGGATAAGATGATAGTTCTTTAATCTGCTTTGGAAGATTATTCCAAACCCTAGTCCCTTGAAAAGGAAAGAACAATTCTATCTGTTTCTTATATCAAACTCTTTTCTTTGCGATGTGAACCAGTTACTGGGGAAATTCTAGTCTTGATTTCACCTTCAGATTTTTGACTGTGAAAAGATTTAAAAATTAAACAAGCAATTGTAAACACACTATTCGTGAATTGACTAGAAGCCAATGTAAAAATTCCAACAAAAGCGAGGTCCTCTCAAATTTGCCCAAAAGATAAATACGACTAGTTGTGGTATTCTGCAAATGTTGGAGCTTTCTTTGTAGTTTCAAAGAAGCTGTGCAATATAAGGAATTACAATAATCCAATTATTGATTGAGTTATGACCCTAAAACTTTGCTTGCTCAAAGATGACCTAATAACTCTTAATTGGTGTAACTTAAAAAATAAATTTGTAGCTAAGTTATTTATCTGGGATTCATAGGTTAGTTTGGAATCTATGAGGGCTCCCCAAACCCTTGCTTCCTTACAGTGGGAATCGCTAACCTATGGTACTGAGTTACTTATGGTACTGTAGTAAACTAAGCTGCAGTAAAATGCCAACTTTTACCATACCTTATAGTTTATTACATTTAATATACCGCTTTACATTACTACAATATCAAAGCGGTTTACAACACACTTTTTATTTAAAAAAGAAAATGGGACTACAATAAAATAGGAAATTTCATGCAACTCAGCCCAATCATTCAAGAAAGATACACTCTAATAAAAACATTCACTAACAAAAACATTCACTCCTCCAAACATAAAGTCAGAAATGCCACCTTAAACAAATAAGCTTTCAAAAGACTCTTGAAATGAGGTATGCAATGCTCTGCCCGCAAGGATACAGGAATCTTAAAAAGCCTCCTTAACCCCTGGTACTACCAAACATAAGGTTTCCGTGGAACATTAAGTCTCTCCCAGGCTCATAAGATTTTACTAACACTGCTAGAGGCAATGGCACCTGTTCTAAAGGGGCCATTTTACTAGGGCCGTAGGGCTACCCGGGTGCCCGGCGGTATTACTGTGTTCAGTGTGTGCCATTTCCAGCACCCAGAAAATAAATGTTATTTTCTAGTGTGGAGTCATATCCAGCTATAATGGGCAGCACACAGCCATTGCCGCGTGCTGCCCAATTACCATGTGAGTAGCATGTGAGGCCTTACCACCTACTAAATAGGAGGCAGTAAGGACTCGGGCAGTAAATGACCCAACACGGTTTGTGTTTTGGCACAATAAAACGCCTGCTACATTTAGCTGACACCTTTGGGTAAGGCTGTGTGATTGGATTTTCTCCCGAAAGGAATTCTTTGGGCAGTTTTATTTATTCACTACTTGCCGGAACACCATTGTGATCCCTGAAGCAGGTGTTTTATTGCACCGAAACACGGACCGTGTCGGTTCCTTTTGTCCAAGCAGCGAATAAAGCACCCTTTAAGCACTATTTCCTGTGCTGAAGTGTCTGTTGGCCAGCCTCTACTTCTGTTTGGTTGTGATTTCTACGTGGAGGTTTTTCCTGTTTGCTGTATTTCCTGAATAGCTGTATTTTGCAATATTTGATGTTTTCTCAAAAGATGCTGAGGTAAGCCTACTAAAATTACATTTACATAGTCTAACTGAGTCATAAACAAAACATACATCAACTTTCCTTCCTATATATTAACTGCAGAGCTGAATATTGACCTTAGTGGGGCTGATATTCACTGGAAGTTAATCAGGTACCAGAAGCTCCTTCCTAGTTATCTCCTGTTGACCAGGGGCGTATCTAGACTTTGCCAGTAGGGGGATTCAGAGCTGAGGTGAGGGGGCACATTTTAGCCCACCCCCCCGGCGCCACCCCCGTCACCCGCCGCCGCCGCCAGAACCACCTCCAACAACTGTGGCCCGCCCGACAACCCTCTCGACCGCCGACAACCCTCTCGACCCCCCCGCCCGCTGTCGCCTACCTTTGCTGGTGGGGGACCCCAACCCCCTCCAGCCGAAGTCGTCTTCCTTCGTTCGTTTGGGTTTCTTCTTTCTGAGTCTGACTCTGACGTCCTGCACATACACAACGTGCAGGACGTCAGACTCACAGAAACAGAACGAAGCCAGAACTACTGCCCAGCTACCACATGCCCTGTTTTTATGCACATCCGATACGCGCGTCAGAAAATATTTTTTATTTTCTGCCACGTGGTGCTAAGCGGGCGGTAATTAGCAGTGTATGTGCTTTGACACTTACTGCCCGGTTAGTGTGTGAGACCTTACCGCCAAGTCAATGGGTGGCGGTAAGATCTCAGGCCCAAAATGGATGCACGCCAATTTTAATTTTGCCGCACATCCACTAATTCAACACAATACCACTTTATTTCTCATTCCAGAAATGGACTCTCTATACTTGACTGCTTAACTTACTTTGTCACTTATGAACTTTAATACAATACCATTTTGTATTTCTCATTTCGGAAATGGCGATCGCCATTACGGCATTATGTAAGCCACATTGAGCCGGCAAATAGCTGGGAAAATGTGGGATACAAATGCAATAAATAAATAAATAAATAAATAAATTTTTGGCCCCACAACCAAAAAAGGCCCTTTTTACAGACATGCTGGAAAATGGACCTCTGCACGTCCAAAACATATGCCTACAGTAGCGCAGGCCATTTTTCGTCGTGCCTAACTAAAAGGACTCCTTTATGTGGTAACCCACAGCTAATTAAGTACTGAATATCACACTTAACCGGCTATGCATTAGCTGACTCCAGAAACCCAATGGCAGTGCCCGGACATGGTCCGGCATTACATTTCTGGGTTTAACACCAGTGGCGGTCAGCAAAACTCTGATCGCCGCCAGCTGAATATCGGGCCCACCGTTTATTTTGTTTAAAAAAATCATTTGGGTCAGCAAGTAAACCCAGTTTCGCAGAACAAAAGAGGAACTTCAACCAGATAATGGCAATGTCGCAGTATTAATCTCTGAAACCACTCTGTACAAGAAACACAAGAAGATCGGGTCACCCGGTGCCTGCTGTAACACCGAAAACACTGGAGGTAATTAATCAATACCGTGTTTGTACATATGATTAAAATATATTATACTCTATTTAGTTTCAATATCTGTGTGTCTTTCACAAAGAGTTAAAAGGAGAATCTGACTGAATTCACATTGACTAAAGACATGCTCCCTGTGCTCCTGCTTTCGGGGATTTTAGGACGCTTCCATTAACAGTTATTTGCCCTCTAATAAAATATGTCATTATGCCTTATTCAGAACCTACAAAAGAATCACTGAAAAAAATGCCCCAGTGATGGCCAGTAATTACACATTTTGCTCCCATAGAACCCATGGCAAAGGCTGCTCCTTGGAGGAAGCAGGTGCTGAGGGCAGTCAGCTAACAGACCATGTGCACCACAGTAATTAGCCATTGCAATTGCTAAAATCAACAATTAGCTAACATACAATTCCCTTTCAGCAGGCTGCAGTTTACTTTGTATAATCCTGGCATGTTCTTGATAATTATCCTGATAGTTTATTATTTTTTATTTTCTGATTTTGAGCACAGCTTTCCAGCATCTGAATCCTACTCAGGCAGCAATGGAAAACCTTGATCTTAAAAGAGCACTTTTTAAGTTCTCTTTTTCTCTCTCTCTTTTTTTTTTCTGGAAGATTCAGATGGCTTGCCAGTGGACTCTGTTTTCCTTTACTTTCATATATTTGTAAGGAATATCTCATCTTGGGGCAGTCCATTAAATGGCTCTCACCCCCATGAGTCCCCATGAGTCCAAAGAACATTTATTTTTTTTTCCTGTTGCTCTCCCCTCCTTCATTCAGCACATACACACTCTTCTCCAAGTGGGTCAGTTCTCTCTGGGAGGAAAGGTATTTCCCTTCAAGGCCCAGGTGTAGATTCCACTCTCCACCACAGATACTCAGGCCCCGATGCTCAGAACTTACCGTGCTTGCAATGTTTGATTTAGACTGAGTGTAGTCAGTCTATCACGAATGTTATTCAGCATCTAATGAACAAAGGGTTTTGTGTTGCTTTTACCATTCGCAGTAACAGCAGTGGCGTTCCGTGGTTGGCTGACACCCGGGGCGGATCGCCGCTGCACGCACCCCCCCCCCCCGGGTGCAGTGCAATATGTTGCCCCCCCCCAGCGTGGCATGGCACCCCCCTGGCGTGGACCCCCCGGCGCAGTGCCTCTCACTCCCCCCCCGACAGTCCCCACCTGCCTACCAGCTGAGCTCCGTGCATCCGGCACCTCGAATCTGCAGCGCTGCTGACTGTAAAAGAAGAAAATTGTCTCGTCGTTGGCCCTTCCCTCGCACTGTATCCTGCCCTCTGATGTAACTTCCTATTTCCTCAAGGGCGGGACACAGTGAGGGAAGGGCCAACCACGAGACAATTTTCTTCTTTTACAGTCAGCAGCGCTGCAGATTTGAGGTGCCGGGTGCACGGAGCTCAGCTGGTAGGCAGGTGGGGACTGTCGGATGGGGGGGGGGAGTGAGAGGCGCTGCGCCGGGGGAGTCCACGCCAGGGGGGGTGCCGTGCCATGCCGGGGGGGGGGTGGACGGAGCACCCCCCACCCGTTGACACCCGGGGTGGACCACCCCCACCTCCCCGCCCTTGCTACGCCACTGAGTAACAGCTACCAATAATCCTATGGAAATGTATTACAACAAGCTCATTAGTATTAAAATGAGCATTCCGTGCAATGCACAGAAAGGAGCGCTTACCTTTAACATTCAGAATTTTCCAGCAGGTCTAGAGCTGTCGTAGCATGAGGGTGATTTCTGGGAGGAGCAGTCTGCTTGCATTTTTTAATAATACTAGTAAAAAAGGCCCGTTTCTGAGACCAATGAAACGGGCGCTAGCAAGGTTTTCATCGTAGTGTGTATTTGCTGGCTGGCTGGCTCCCTCCCTCCGACGTTCAGGCTGCCTGCCTCCCTCCCTCCCTCCCATGTTCTGGGTGCCTCCCTGCCTCCCTCCTTCCCTCCCACATTCTGGGTGCCTCCCTCCCTCCCTCCCACATTCAGGCTGGCTCGCTCCCTCGCTTCCTCCCAAGTGTCAGTGCTCCATTGTGACGCGAGGGCGGGGCGATGGTAGTCCTCCCTTTGTTGCAGTGGCCCTCCCTCCCACTGTCACTTTCAAGCTGGCTCCCTCCCTCCCATGGTCAGGCAGGCTGGCTGACTGGCTGGCTGGCTGGCTGGCTCCCTCCCTTCGACGTTCAGGCTGCCTGCCTCCCTCCCACATTCTGGCTCGCTCCCTCCCTCCCTCCCACGTTCTGGCTGGCTCGCTCCCTCGCTTCCTCCCAAGTGTCAGTGCTCCATTGTGACGCGAGGGCAGGGTGATGGTAGTTCTCCCTTTGTTGCAGGTCGTTTGCGTTTACGATGTGTTTGACGTTACGGATTTGGTGAGCGATGTGATTCGTTGAGTGTAAATGCTCCTACGATCCCTTAATTGTCAGCTGCTGGTAGTCCTTCCCTCTTTTGTGTAGTTTGTTGTCATTGGTTCGTGATGCATTTACGTCACATTTCATTGCGTAGCAACGGTTGCGCAATGCGATTAGTTGACTGTCTGTGCTCCGCCCTCGATGTCATCACATTTGATGCGAGGGCGGGGCAAACACTCATGGCCAAACTTCGATCTACACCATCACTGATTTAGAATGTTGGGACTTTGGGAGGCTTCATTAGAACGTTGGAGGTGCATTTTATATAGAGAGATGTGTGTGTGAAATGTACCATCTGCATGTATTATAGGTGTATGTGTCCTACATGTAGCAGTAGTGTTAAAAAGTTGTCCTGGAATATGTTTTAATAGTATCTGCATATCCTATTTAATAATTTCCAACTCCAACGTTCTGAAGCTGACTCCCCGTGGCACTGAAGGGTTTGTGCGGTTCATAGGGCTCGTGCTGCCTGTAACCATCTGTCTCACTGTCCCGCCCTCACGTCCAAACGTAATGACGTTGAAGGCGGAACACTGAGAGGGAAGGGGACACAGCATAGTTGCCAGGCAAAGCCATGATGGACACTCCCCGCAGCCGCAAGCAAGCCATCCCGCCGACCTCCCTCTCCTCTCCCAGTTCGGACCCTCGCCCTCCACCTCTTCCTCGACCGACTCCCTCCTGAGTCACCGTTGGACCCCCCCACCCTCTCCCATCCCGACCCGCCTCGACACTAGACCTGGAGGACCCCATCCTCTCCCCCACTCCCTCCCGAGTCGCCGCAGGAGCCACTGCTCTCTCCCTCCCCCCTCTCGAGACCCCGTCCACCGCCCAGAGCCCCCCTCCCCCACCCTCCTCCCCGATGGACAATCCCCCTCTCGAGGGAGAGAGGGGGGACGACCCTGGAACTCGGAGGGAGGGAGGGGGACGACCCTGGAACTCGGAGGGAGGGAGGGAGGGGGGCCCTGGCACACACTCTCATTCTCACACACACACTCTCTCTCTCACAGACACACTTGCACCCAGTCTCACTCTTTTTCTGTCACACACACACACACTCACACATTCACTCTCTCTCTCTCACAGAGTCACTCTCACACACACTCTCTCAAACATACACACTCCAAGGAAAACCTTGCTAGCGCCCGTTTCATTTGTTTCAGAAACGGGCCTTTTTTATTAGTATGTATATAATGTGCACATATTATATGTGTGTGCCATGTGCATGTATTATATGTGCGTGTGTCCTGCACGTAACAGTAGTGTTAAAAAGTGGTTGTGGAAAAAAAGGAAACTCCATATGACGTCACTGGATGCATGCCGATGACATGGTTGTCACTGTTTCTTTATTCTGAGCATGCATAGAACATCGGCGTATACCGCAAAACTGTTCTGTACATATGCTAGGCACTTTCCCTACCGAGCTGCTTGCAGAATTTCTGCGCATCTGATTTGCATGTGATTTCCTTTGAGCATCGATCGCTGTTTCAAAATTGGTAATTTCAGCTGTAGATATAGATGCATATTTTTATTTGTTTTATTTTTACTTATTGCATTTGTACCCCACATTTTCCCACCTATTTGCAGGCTCAATGTGGCTTACATAGTATCGTCAAAGGCATTTGCCCAGTCGGTGGATAACAAATACAAAGTTGTATAGTGATCGTATGATGTATACAGTAAGTGGAGGGTCGGAATGGATGAAGATTGCGTGTTGTCCTGAGCGATCATAGTCATGCTGTGTTGGTAGGTGAAGAGGGTTACATGGGGTCGTTGGGGTAGGCCTTTTTGAAGAGGTAGGTTTTTAGTGATTTCCTGAAGTTCAAGTGGTCGTGGATTGTTTTCACAGCTTTTGGGAGCCCATTCCATAGTTGTGCGCTTATGTAAGAGAAGCTGGCTGCATAAGGTGTTTTGTATTTCAGTCCTTTGCAATTTGGGTAGTGTAGGTTTAGGTAGGATCTTGATGATCTGACTTTGTTTCTTATTGGTAAGTCTATGAGGTCTGTCATGTATTCTGGGACTACACCGTATATGGTTTTGTGGACTAAAGTGCAGATTTTGAAGATGATCCATTCTTTGATTGGGAGCCAATGCAACTTTTCTAGGAGGGGTTTGGCACTTTCGAAGTGTGTTTTGCTGAATATCAGCCTGGCTGCTGTATTTTGGGCGGTCTGGAGTTTTTTTTATGAGTCCTTCTTTGCAGCCTGCGTAGATTCCGTTGCAATAATATGGTATTTAACGCTAATTTTTGAGCATCGGGGCCTCAGAGACTAATACTACATGCTCCAACTAACTTCACTGAGGACCTGTCCAAAAACCTACAGGACCCAATAGTCAAAGGATTTATGCTCTTAACTTTAAGAGTCATCTGCCCAATATTTAGTGCTGTTTAACCAGCCAGGAACAGGTCCTGTCCAGTTAAATAGCGCTAAACCGGCTAGCTGAGAATATTCAGCGGGAGATAGCCAGTTATCTTCAGCTGCATATTTGTGGTTAGTGCCTAGCAGATAACTGGTTAAATCGCGCAATATAGCCAGTTATCCATTAATATCCAGCACCTTGATGGCTAAGTTTGGCAGCCAAATTTGGTACCTGAAATAGCAGGCCTGTCTTTGGCCAGTTTCAGCTTAACTGGCCAGAGCTGAATATTGACTTGACAGGTTAAGCTCAAACCAGCCAAAAATAAACCAGATATTCAATGCCGGTCACCAGAAATGGCGCCAACTGTGGGAGTCAGCCCAGCTAACTCTGGCAGTCTGAACATTGGGCCCCATGTTCCTACTATACATTGGACTCTTTGAAATTTTACTAGGGTTTACTAGTAAAATTCTCAAAATTTCTATAAGGAGTAGATATTCAAAGTGGTTTAAATGATTAATACAGAATACTAGCTGTTGGACAATATTAATCTTTCCTTGGAGAAACATTGAAGATAAGTGCTTTTGGAATATTGTGATGCATTTGGAGGCTAATATTGCTAGCCATTAGGTGTTTTTTTTATATGCAAAGAAAATTATAAAAAGATTTTAAAATGATTAAATGTTTACCATGTGCATTGATTTCTTCATTGACATGTCCTTTTCAACGGTACACAAATATTTTGAACCTCAAGAAATCAATGGAAGGACTAGATATTAAAAGATAATAAATAATACAAATTTGGGAGGGGGCAATAACAATTTATTGTTAGTGGGTTTTTTGTCCTTCATTCAATTTCTATTCAAAACATTTTCTTTATAAAATAAAATACAGCATAAAGAGGGTACATTGCCTCTAATCATTAATCAACACCTCAACAGATTTGATAAACACTGCCCCTCACAGAAAAATGACACATCAGGAAACTTCCCTTTCCTTTCCACTCCCCCCCCCCCCCCCCCACTCTATTTGCCCAACTCCCATCGTTTCTTCAGCAAACACCAGCAACAAGCCCCCCTTAACTTAACCTCTCCCTACCCCAAAATTTATAACCTCATTCAGATGAGTCCATTCTTCATGCTTTGGGTCATATCTGCCCTGATGTTTGTCTGTCAACTGTTCCAAATTGTGTACCACTTTTAAACACATTAACCAGTCTTTCAAGGTTAGCAGCAATCTCCTATTTTGCAGCAGCCAAACACATTCTCTTAAATCTTGTTTTGCCATTTAAGTCCCCCCTTATTATTAAGTCCAAGCAGGCAATACTTAGTGTCTGGAGGGCTTTTGAGACCTGGTGTGTGAGACAGTCGCTTGTCCCTTGGAAGGCCCAGATTCCCAATATTCTGGGGGTTTTGCAGCAGGACTCTGATCAGGGTCTGGCTTTGGGCTCTTTGAAGATCCAGGTGGCTGACGGGGTGGAGCTATGTAACAAGGAACAGAAGGGAAAGAAATCTAGCGTCTGCGCTTAGGGCTATGGGTTGGTGAGAAGAGGTATGATATGATGCTTTGTGTGTGTATGGAATATATAGCAAACTCTTAAGCTGTCACAGCTGTAATTTTGTGTCCCTTCGTTTTACTTGGAAGGTGATGTTCTGTGGTAGTACCAATGTGAGAACGGCCACTTTGCCACCCTTTATTGCACCCTTCTCCTCCATCGCTAACTCCAGACTCCGCTCCTTCTATCTCGTCACGCCTTATGCCTGGAATAGGCTTCCTGAGCCATTACGTCTAGCTCCATCCCTCGCAGCCTTCAAATCCGGGCTAAAGGCCTACCTGTTTGATGTTGCTTTCGACTCCTGACTTGTAACTTTTATCTTATCCTTATGTGTCCTTCTGTCTGTCCTTCCCTTATCCTTTTTGATCCTGTCTGTTTGTCCTGATTTAGATTTTCAGTTGTCCCAGTCTTAAAGGCCCAGTGTTGCTTTTCTTTTGTATGCTTTCTTTGTACGCTGTTGTACCCTCTCTATTTGTGTTGTGACAATAGTATGAAACTTGGCTTTCAGTTTCACTGATGTATAATACCAAAGAGCAACAATTTTATAAGCATTTTCTTTTATCAATACACACATGGAAACCCTTTATACTTCATGAAAACTCGTTTCCATTCTCCCATTGTTAGCTCCACTCCCAGATCCCTTTCCCGTTGTGTCATAAATTTATAGTTCTTGAACTCCTTCCCTTTTACCTGCTGGTTTAAAAGTGGGCCTTGGCGCATGTGAAAAACACGTGCTGACCTTTGCCGCAGCTTGGTAAAAGGAGCCCAAAGTTCTTTCAGAGTGTTGTTATTAAATACTATCTCCTCCTACTCAAGATGTTGCTGGTACAGTAGGGATGAGTTACTTGAGTGTATTTGGATATAATTTGAAGACGAACATTTTCAATAACTGACCACTGGAGTGGAATAAGTTGCCAAGTGGACTTAAAATTGATTGACATGCACAAACGTTTAAGCAACAACTGAAAGCACACTTGTTATGCTTAGCATACCATGTGTCTGTTGGTGCTGCTTCTTTGTCCATCCAGGGAGTCTGGACATTTGTTCTTTTTTTGATTGTGTATTTTGAAGAATTTGTCTTGAAAAAATTTTTTAATGTGATTTTATGTATGCACTTTTTTTCATCATCCTGGACAAGGGCGGGTTATAAGTAATCAATCTAATCAAATCTAGCTCAGTGGAGTGTGCAGCATTTTTTGAAATCTCACATTCTCATTTACAAACACACTAAGTTTTTGTTGCATTATTTGAGCTCCCCCTGAAACCACAGGATGGGAATCTTAGGATACTGCTGGACTCATTATTTACTTTGATACTGCAAATTCAGTCATCCTTAAAAACTGTTTCTATTACCTGCAGCAACTACAAATCTCTCTCTATACATCAAGAATACAAGTCTGATCACTGTGCTCTGTGATGTGATAACACAATGGCTAAACTATTACAATTCTATTCTATTCTTGGCATTTATATTCCACTTCTACCAGCTTAGAATCTAAACAGGTTACAATAAGATAAGGAAAGAAATATAGATGTCAAGAGGTACAATTACTATATCATATTTTTAAATACTTATCAACATTTTCCGAAACAACAACAACAACAAAAAAATACCCCAACAGAGTGCAAATTTGCCGTGGAACAGAATTACATATCTTACTGCACTGATATATGAATGAACCATCTAAGACGCTTCCCTGTGCATTGTCGGGACACAAAGAGTTTGCACCAGCTCACATTCATTCAGAATGCTGCAGCAGGACTGAAAGAGGGTTGCAAGTGGCATGACTCTTATCATTCAATTTCTGCAAAAACTAGTACCTCACAGCAGACTGATTCTCAACCCAGTCCTCATGGCACACCCAGTCAGATTTTCAGGATATCCACAATGAATATGCATGCACTGCCTCCTTGGTATGCAAATCTATCTTATGCATATTTATTGTGGATATCCTGGAAGCCTGACTGACTGGCTGTGACCCAGCGCCTGGGTTGAGAAGCACTGCCCCACAGGGTCAAATTTAAAACCCTTTCTCTGACAAAATGGACCACAGTATCTAAAGAATAAGTTAGCCCTCTACACACCTTTAAGACCTCTGAGATACCTTCGAGGGCCCTCATGTATGGAAACTGTGAGGGGCCCTTTTACAAAGTGGCAGTAGGGCTACCACGTGTGTAGCATGCGCCAATTCGACACACCCGCCCGGTTAGTGTGCCCACCCGGCAGTAATTTCAAAGTGGGCATCTGCTGTTTCCTGCGGTAGAAAATGTTTTTCTATTTTCTACCGCGGGGGCATTCCAAGCGGTAATCGGCAGTGCAGCCACTTTGGCATGTGCTGCATGAGTACTGCGCATGTAGCTCGTGAGTTCTTATTGCTAGGTCAATGGGTGGCAGCAGTGGCGTAGCTATGTGGGGCCAGGGGGGCCTGAGCCCCCATAGATTTGGCCCTGGACCCCCATGCCGACAACCCTCTCGACCCCCCCTCCCGCCGTTGCCGTCGACAGTTTTTGCTGGCGGGGGACCCCAACCCCCGCCAACCGATGTCTTCTTCTTCCCGCAAAAGGCTTCCTTCTGTTTCTGACGTCCTGCACGTTATGGGGGTTGGGGTCCCCCGCCAGCAAAGGTAGGCGACGGCGGGTTGGTGGCGGGAGGGGTGGTCAAGAGGGTCAGCGGCAGGGGTGGGGCAAAGTTGGCAGTGGCGGCAATGGCAGGGGGGTGGGTGTCAGCAATGGCAGGGGGTCGGTGGCACCGGGGGGGGGGGGGGATAAAATGTGCCCCCTCACCTCGGGCTCTGGACCTCACTCCCGCCGAAGTCTGGCTACACCCCTGGGTGGCAGTAAGGGCTCAGGCAGTAATTAGCCACACATTATTTTTAATTTTAGCGCACAGCATTTTACTGCCCCATTTTAAAAATACTTTTTTTCCAGCTGCGGTAAAAAACGGCCCAACATATGCCAAAAACACATGCCAACACTACTGCAGGCCACTTTTTACCACAACTTAGTAATAGGACCCCTGTGTGATGTGACGCTAACCAGTGAGCCTTCTCAGGAGCAGAGGTGTAGCTAGGTGGGGGGCCAGGGGAGCAACCACTCCCCCAAATGGACTTCAAAGAGCAATGGCACCTATTTTTCAGGTGGTCTGTCGCACCTATGCAGTGCTTGCATGCACCTATGTAGTTCGCTCGCATGCCTAAGCAGTGCACGTGCACGCCTTCACAGTACACGCATGTTCCTATGTGGTGCACGCACGCACCTCTCCTCTCCCCCTGGTGTCACAACCTGGCTACGCTTCTGCTCAGGAGCAGCCCCCACACCATAGGTGCTATATCTAAGTCAAGAGTACCTCTATCTCAGGAAGCAGGTGAAAGTCTGGCTTTTATTCTAAGCCTTTAATGGCTGTGCACTTACTCTGCATCTGGACTAGCTTGCTGCACATCCTGCAGCTGAGACCAATTCCACGTACCTTACTCAGCTGCATGTATAATTTTGCCCTTAATCTAGCCACCCACATATTTTTCCAAATTACCTTTGCCTTACTCTTCTGGCCTGCTTATATGCTCCAGCTGTACTTGTTCCCTCTGCTGCCTATTAAGATGCTTCACTGTATTGTGCTGACATTGTGAGCATATTATGTTTTAATGTATTCCTTATTAAGTTGTTTTATTTGTAGTGTGCTGATATCGTATCATATTTATGTTAATGAATGTTCTGCCATGCTTCCTATTATGGAGTATCATTTGTATTCTGCTGACATTTACAATTTTTCTGTTACATGAATAATTATTGCTACTAGGATTTAATTTGTCTATTTCCAAGTTTACTTCATTGTTCTGTGCATTATGCTGATCATTTCCTGTTATTATACAGTTACTGCAATGAACGTTGTTTATGTCGAGCTATACCTATGCACTGCTTTGGGCAAATCTCTTCATAAAGACGATTACTAATAAATCCTAATGAATGATTTAAATTCTTGCTTTGAAAATTGTTTTTTTTTTTTTAAGTGATACATAAGGTGTTTCCAGGTATACCTTCATTGCCAAGGGATAGGGGGATGTGGCTATTTTTTTTCACTCACTTTGATATCCATGGAAATAATCTTCCCACAAATCTGATGAATTCATTATTATTGTTTAATCTTCAGGCAAAAGGAGTCTCGAGCCTATGGTGGGTCAGTCAGGGCATTTTCTTTTGATCTGTGGTTTACTCAGGCTCTACAGTAAGTTGCCACAGAGTTTGTTTTAGTGAGTAAACCGTCTGGAGACGCTTGAAAGTGCTCTGAGTGGAGACAGTCAAGGATAGCTGAATACTGATCCAGTCCTTCAGTGCTTCATTCCAAAAATAATATTTGCTCAAGCAGTGAATATAACAACTCTAAACAAGCAGCAGAGATTATGAGACACTAAAAAGTAATGCTGTCTGTTTGCTTAGTTATGAGTCTGTGTTTGGTGTAATAACTTCTTTAAGTCTATGCCTTTATAAGATGCTCAGTTCCCTGAACTTTTAAAATAAAATTATAGGTCATAGATCATAACTAAATTTATTTATTTATTAATGTATTTATACCCCACATTTTCCCCACAAACATGCTGGCTCAATGTGGCTTACATAAACCGGAGAGAGAGAGAGAACTCCGGGTGATATCAGATACATATGAGAATAGTAGAGTAGAAGGGCAAGAAAGAAAGGATACTTTACATAAAACAGTACATAAGACTAGGACTAAACAGGATCCACGTATGCCAGCTGACAGAGGCTATAGTCCTACATTGTAAAATTTAAACATCCCAAGGTGAAGTACACAGATAGGGTGACTTAACATGGAGAACTTTCAACTATGTCTTTCTTACCTTGAGAGAAAACCAGAAAGCATTCATACAAATTGGTCTATAGATGTTTCTGTTTGTTATCAAAGGGGCCCTTTTACTAAGCCATGTAAGCATCTACGCATGCCAAAATGGAGTCACCACCTGGCTACTGCGTGGCTCTTACAGTAATTTCATTTTTGGCACAGGTCCAATTCGCACGCCTGAAAAATCATTTTTATTTTCAGACACACGTATTGGGCACGTGACACACGTAGGTCAATACCGTCTGGTTACCATGTGAGACTTTACCGCTTGGTCAATGGCTGGCGGTAAGGTCTCAGATCCAAAATGGACACACGGCAATTTTCATTTTGCCCCGCGTCCATTTTTGGAAAAATTTTTAAAAAGGCCTTTTTTGCAGGTGCGCTGAAAAATGATTCTGCGTCCATCTACACTACCGCAGGTCATTTTTCAGTGCGCCTTTGCAAAAGGACCCCTAAATGTTTAAGACATGTAGATGTAAGTACTAATGGTAAAGGATACACAAAGTGGATTTCTATTTTAGTGCCAACTGGAGAAGTTTATCACCTCCCAAATCAGGTATCGCTGGGCTTTTGGATGGCTTCCCATTGCCCCTAAGATATTAATACTAGTTATGCTATACATGCACAATGTCATCAGGATCCACCTACCCCAATGCACTCTGGGGGACAAAAATCACTACACTGCTTTCATCATGTATTATTGTTGACTAGATTGGTGATAACAGCTCACTGGAAATGTTTAACCGTCTCTCAGCTGTCTAGATGATTTGGAAAAATGCAGGACACGATGGCAATGAAAAATTGAATATCTCCACTTAGGCGTTGGGATGTGATTTAAGCAGGCAGGAGATGCTCCTGCCCGCTTATATCTCTTTGAATATTGGTCCCAATGAAAAATTGACCAACCATCATTCCAATGTATTGAACAGGAATTACACAATCCAGAAATATTTTATTATCTCTGTGGAACAATGTGCAAGGCAGTCAAACAAGTACGCATATCCCCATTTCACTTAGTCAGAGCATGTACAGCGAACTCAGAAATTCAGCCTCTCCTTTACATTGTTTCCCTTGTTCTTCCCCAATCTTCTTCTTCTTTCGTTTTTCTTTCCTTCTTGTTTCTATCAGGGGTGGATTTATTTCCTGAGTGACCACAAGCAATGGCAGGGTGTAGGAGGCAGGAGGTGCATTACTCTACCCAAACCAGCCACTTTCCCTCTGTCAAAGAGAAGGGACAAAAAAAGTGCTCTGTGCTCTTCCCACCTCCTCCTCCCCCTGCCAAGCCTGATGCCTGCCCCATGCCACTGAGTGGAGGCAGAAAAAGTGCTCCATACCCCCCATCCTGAGATTCCCACCTGCCATCTGCACTCTTTCAATGTGTTCTCATCTTCACTGGTGCCGGCCCAGATTGAAGCATGGCAACAATGGCAACACTACGATACAGTAGATGGATTTTCATATCCATTTCTTCATGCAAGAAGGTTTTTTGATTGAAAGATTGTTTATGTTGAATTTTCCTTCTGGAAAGAGAATTTGTTTTAAGAGAATGTTTAGAGCTTTTTCTTATCACACAGCTTTATATTGGAATTTGATCCCGCTCTATGTTAAACAATTGCCTACGTATGCTTTTGAAGTAGGATAAATGATATCTATGGTCCATAATATAAAGATCTTGGGACCAATAGTCAAAGCGATATAAGCGGGCAGGAGCATCTCCTGCCTGCTTATTGCGTGTCCCGATGCCTAAGTGGGGATATTCAGTGGCACTGAACTGGAGAGTGTCACTGAATGTCTCCACAAACCGCCCAAACAAAAAGTGGGGAGGTTGTGTCAATGCTGGGGGTGGCGTGGCACTGGGGAGGATCCCGAAGTGATGTGGGTGCAGCAAATAATCAGGGCTGACACCTGAATAGTTCCCACCTCCCAACAAAGCCCTCTCTTTCCCTCTCCCTAGCCTTCGGCAATAAGAACCCCCCCCCCCCCCGAACCACATCATCTCCCCCACTGTCAAAGTAGGCTCCCACGGGCCTACCTGTAGCCCTGGTTTCTAGCAGTGGTCATTGGGGCAGGAGCACAGCCCCCCTCGCTCCTGCCCCTTTCCGTGGCTATCCAAAATGGCTTCTGTGACCTCTCATGGCAGCCATTTTGGATAGCCGCTGCAAGGGGCAGAAGTCAGGGGACTGCTTGCCTGCCGTAATGACCTGTGCTGGACCACAAGGGCTACAAGTAGGCCAGGGGGTGCCTACCTTCATAGTAGGGGACAGAGGGTGTTCCGAGGGGATCTTATTGCTGAGGGCTGGGAGAAGGGGGAGGAAAAGAGGCACTGTCAAGGGATGGGAGGGGACTCAGGGGCTCTTAAAAAAAGTTATGTGGGCCCCAGCCCAAAATTCAGCTGGGGCCGCCTAACTCTTACGCATGCCCCGGCTGAATATCAGCTGGGCCCACATAAGTTCTCGCACCCAGCCCACCCAAAATTATTCCCTGATATTCAGTACCAGTGCCCAGATATCACCTGGCATTCAATATCAGAGGATAATTTAGCCAGCGACAATCAGCGTTTAAAAAAATGCTGACCACCGCCGACTATCTGGGGGCTTGAGTTTTACTTTTGTATAAATTATTAAATATATCAAACTGTGGTATATGGATTTGTGATGTTATTTGTTGTCAGCCACATAGAACCAGATTTATGGGATTGGTAGCCTATAAGTACTGTAACTGTAATTGTACTTTGGCACCTATCAAAAGTGGTGGGTGCCAGAGCCAGTTGCCAATGTTGTCTATGCGTAAATCCAGGCCTAGTTTTTCTCTTTCTTTGTACATTTTTCCCTTTTTTTGTTTCTAGAACTGAGTGACCGCATTACTGCAGATAAGTGTACACTTGCGCACTATTCTGTAAGGGTGCACGTAAGTGGCATAGGGGTCCTTTTACTAAGGTGCACTGAAAAACAGCTTGCAGTAGTGAAGGTGTGGGTTTTGGGTTTGCGCCGATCCATTTTTCAGCGCGCCTGTAAAAAAAGGCCGTTCGAAAAAATCAAAATTGCCGTGTGACCCTACCGCCAGCCATTGACCTAGCGGTAAAGTCTCACATGGTAACCGGGCGGTAATGACCTACACGCATCAAATACCACTTGGTGAGTGTCCGAAATGCGCATCCAAAAATAAAAATTATTTTTCAGCCATGCGTATCAGACATGCACCAGAAATGAAATTACCGCAAGAGCCACATGGTAGCCAGGCGGTAACTCCATTTTGGCGCATGTTGGGCGCACGTAGACGCTTACGTGGCTTATTAAAAGGGCTCCATAGTGTATAATTGTAAGGATGCATTCACATGGGTGGAGAATGGGATGGACATGGTTGTAATATACAGAATACGTGCCACATTTAGATCTATGGCTGGTATAACTGTGGGCAGCTAGATTGTAGACACATTAATGCCAGGTCACTCTAGCATTCAATAATGGAATCTGACTGTTCAGATGTCATTACAGAATAGGCTTTCACCATGTAGAATTATCCCCTATTTGTAGGGGAGTTTGTATCACCAACCCTGCCTGGTTCGTTGTTCTCACTGGCGAGGACATGGCAACGAGGTCTCCACACACAGCCGCTGAGGCCCCACTTCCGGGTTTCACAGCCTGCTGTTCCATCGTAGCCATCATCTCTCCCCCAGGTCTCGGAGGCGTTGTCATCAAGGGGGAACTCAATGTCACTCCCTCAGCGCTTAGATCCGATGTCACCGGTGGATCAATCGAAGCGTTAGCTCACAGTCCCAGCGGTCACAGTCCTGATTCCTCCAAAGTCATTTGCCGCATAGAGGAAGGGTTAACCCGGTCTGTGGAGGTAGGCACACTGGGCTTCCCTTTTCTCTTCCCCATTATGAGTCAGAGAGATCTTCCGTGTAACAGACGACTACAGCGGGACCGGAGCTGCTACACGCACGTCCATGCTAGGCGCCATCCTGAACTTTCCCAAATCTCCTCTTATTCCTGCTAAAGATATGATTAAAAAATATTTTGTGGAAGTACTGGGTCTTCCTCCTGAAAGTTTTCCTCCAATAATAAGAATGCAATACATTTCTGGAGCTAGAACAAGAAGATTACCTCAAACTCCTCACTCTGATTTAAATTTAACTCAATTCCTTGAAAGCTCTCTGGAAGTTATCTTAGAAAGGACAACATTATTAGTTACTTTTGCTCTAGAACCGGACCGTAATAACATATTTAGACTTTACTTCTGACACATCCATACTCCTTTCCTGGGATCAAAAATTCAAATTTTTCCTGATCTCTCAAGAGACACACAAAAGAGAAGGAAAGAGTTTATGCTTATAAAAGCAAAAGTTCTCCAACTAGGAGGGACTTTTCTACTTAAATTTCCATGTAAATGTTATATTTCCTTGCAATCCACTAATTACGTTTTCTTTGATCCAGGGAAGTTGTTAGAATTTATTTCTAGTAAAGAGTTGGGTTTTTGAATATTTCTTGGATTAAGCGCTATAAGTCAGCTGCGCTAGCTCTAATTCCTTCCATGCTTAGCTATATTATTTTTTATAATTCACTTGAATTCTGTATAAATTTCTTTTCCTCAATGGGTGGTGGTAAGGAATCCCCGTTGCATGACAATGCGGTAAGAGTTCTCTTACCACATATCCATATGTGCTGGGGCTTTTTTTAAACCACTGCGGTAAAAAGGGCCCTGGAGCACGGGAAAAATGATCCCCGCCATCAGCACAGGGCCCTTTTTCCCGCAGTGGGTGAAAAAGCCCACAGCACACATGGCCATGCAGTAAGATCCACCTGTCTACAGTGCACTGTACCCATCACTACACTATTCCGGGGTCTTGCATGCTGCTCTAATGGACCTGGCTATAACATCTAAGGCTATCATAGAGGCTGGTGAAAACTCTTTTTATGCACATTTTTGGGGGTGGGAGGAGGTCAGTTACCATTTGGGGAGTAAGAGGGGGGGGGGTCACTGACTAAAACATTGACGTTTTCACTCTAGAAGTTTTGGTTCTGTTCTATTATGGCTGCAAAACATCCACATGTTAGACAGGCCCTAAGCCTGACCTAATCCTGCCTTCGAAATGCTCCGACATGCCCCCTTGTGATTTGGATACACTGCAGAAGAAATGCATACAGGTTTTAAAAATACTAATTTGTACGTTTTGAGAAGAAATCTGTCCAAATGGTGCTTTATGACACTTTTTGGACATTTTTCTCTTTCGAAATGAGCCCCTTAGGTACCTAACTGCCTTTTCACCCTTGTTTTGGCACTTTAATTTCTATTTATTAATTGGTGCCTAACATTTGGCACATTCTATAGAATTAGGGAGTCAGTGTCTTGTTATGTTTTTGCTAGCTTTCACTGCAGTCATTACTGCCTGCTGTCCAGTGTCTAGTGAGCATTTTTAGGATCTCATTCAAAAACTTAAAAAAAAAAAGTAAAACCTCCTCTTTTCCTCTCTCTCTCTCTCTCTCTCTCTCTCTCTCTTGCTCTCTCTCTCTCACTCTCTCTCCTACTGCTGCCTGTGTCACTGCCTGCTCTGTTTCTGCCTAGCCTGCTTTCTTGATTTGCTGCTTTGGTCTATCATTCCTAGTGTCATTCTAGATGCTGCAACGAGTATCACTGTCAGCCCTACCACTGTCTGGACTACTGTCTAGTTTCCACATTCAAAACTGTTAAGAAAGAAAAGAAAAACCTGCTTTTCCTCTGCATCTCTCCAGCTATTGTCTGTTTCACTGTTTACACTTGTATCACAGCCTACCCTGTTGCTGTCCAGCCTAATATCTTGATTTGTTGCTCTGCAGCCTTGCTGCTAGTGCCACTCTGCTTCCAGGAAGAATAATTAGGGTTACCATATGTCCGGTTTCCGGACAAACGGGCAGGCTGGCGGGCGGGACTAATGGTGTCCTCTCCCCTCCCCTTACCATACTCTACTGCGGCCATTTTGAATCGGTGCCGGGACCGTCAGCATTGCAAGGGGAAGAGAGAGAATGCACGGCAGCACTTCGGGCAGGAAAGAGGGGGCTCTTTCCTGCCCTGAAGAGGTCACTAGACCACCAGGGCAGTAGAGTAAGGTAAGGGGAGGGGGACTAGGGGTTAGGACACCCTTAGGGGGGTGTGGGGGGTGAAAGGGGTGGGGCAACACGTGAGGGGATGGGGTGTGACAGGGGGTGGTGTGTTGTGGGGGCAGGGCATGTGTCCTTTTTGGAGGGGACCAAATATGGTAACCCTAAGTATAATCACCTGCCATGTTACTCTCTTGATTCCACTTGCGTGAGGTATTTTGTCCCCTTAAATTAAAAGCAAAAAAAAAAAAGAATAAAAGTTTTCCACTTTAATATTGCTGTCTTATTCTTTCTCTGGTGTCTTGGTGGTCATCTCACCTCCAGTGCATATAGAGAAAAATTATAGCTGTGGCATCTCCTAGTTCCCAGTAATCCAAGTGCCCTCCAATATAATATTTACCAAGCTAATATATATTTTGTGCACCCAAGTACAAGAACCAGATAATTTGGCCCTAACAATCAATTATCAGTGACAATTGACATTAATTTAAATTTACATGTACATATTTACACACCCGGATCCATGTAGCTCCAAAAAAGAGGTGCAGCCATGGGAGGGTCATGGGCGGAACAGGCGCATTCCCGCAATTTATGCTCACTGTTAAGGGGGATCCACACCTAATTCAAACATGAAGATTTACACCAGGGTTCAGTTAGTGTAAATGCTCACGCCTAAAGGTAGTCGTGGATCCCGATACTAAGCTCTATTCTATAAACAGAGCCTAACTTTGAGCGCCGTTTATACATTAGTGCTAAGCACTATTTTTTTTTCAGTTCCATTTATAGAATTTTAGCCCTTGGTAGTTATTTTATGAAAACATAGAGGCCGATATTAAGACTGGCTAACTCCTGCGGTCAGTGGTCAGCCTGGATATTCAATGCTGGGCCATTTCAGGTGACCAGCATTGAATATCTGGTTTATTTTTAGCCAGTTTAAAGGTAACCGACTATGCCAATACTCAATATTCTTTGTATTGTACTGACATCATATTTCAAAGTTTATCTCATTTAGGGCCAGATTCTATTTATTTATTTGTTAAATTTGTAGCCCACATTTTCCCACCTATTTGCAGGCTCAATGTGGCTTATATAGTACCATAAAGGCGTTCGCCCAGTCCGGTAAAGAAACAAATACAAGGTGATGTGGTCGAATTAGGTTCATGTGATTCAGGCACAATGGGGATCGAAGAGAGGAAAGGTTATGTAGTGTCCATTACGAGCTTTGGTTTTGCTGTGTTGCAGAGTGTAGGCATTTATGTTGGGTCGGTAAGGTATGCCTTTTTGAACAGGTTGGTTTTTAGTGATTTCCTGAAGTTTAGGTGGTCATAGGTTGTTTTCACAGGCAGTGCGTTCCATAGTTGTGTGCTTATATAGGAGAAGCTGGATGAATAAGTTGATTTGTATTTGAGACCTTTGCAGTTTGGGTAGTGGAGGTTTAGATATGTTCGTGATGATCTGATTATGTTTCTGGTTGGTAAATCTATGAGGTCTGTCATGTATCCTGGGACTCGCCGTAGATAATTTATATTTATAGCATCTACATAATCAGCGCTGACAAGAAACACTCTTAGCACAATTCTATAAGGGGTATGTGTCCTTTATAGAATTTCACTTAGAATAAAACTTAGCGCAAAACCGTGCAATTCTATATTTGTGCATGCAACATTTTGGGAACTACTCTAACTACCCTCCATATAATTATACAAGATTGAAGTTAGGCGCAGATCGGATATGCACATAACATCATAGGCACAGATCCAATGTGCACCTAAGGCCCAATTAAGCTCAATTAGTGCTGGTAATTGGTTGTTACCACCCCATTATCAGCGCTCATTGGCTCATTATTCAATTAAGTTCCGCATGTAAATTGCACACATGCCCAATTTAGCACATGTAACTCTAGGCGCCATATACAGAATTTGGGGATTATTGTATTTATGTTTATATTTGGTGATTTTACTATTGTTATGTTGTTAACAAAATTGTAAGTTTTATGTTAAACTGGACCTGCTGTACATTGCCTTGGGTGAATCTCTTTATTAAGGCAGTTAAAAATTCCAGTAAACAAATAAAAAAAGGAAATGTATTTGTATAATTTCCCCTTTTAAAATTTATCAGGAAAACATCAACCCACAGAGATTAGTACCTTCTTTTTTGTACTTTTCCTGATCAGGCAACATCTGGAATTTTTTAAATTCAAAACTATGTATGCTGCTGCGTTTCTCTCCTAACCCATCACTGGGAACACCTTCCTGAAAATATAAATAAAATGATGCATATGGTATAATAAGGTGCTTAATTTTACCTATATATGGTGTAGACAATTTTCAGGAAGACTGTTTAATAGTTTTCCTTGGAAAGGACCATGTGCATAGGTAAACAGCCATTTGATAGCTGTAACTGAAGAACTCATTCTTAATCAAACATGTTTTATCAATATAGATGGTAAACACATGTATAAGAAAAAGTTTTCATGTTTATGTGCCCTTCTTACTTTGAAAAGAACAGAGCCCTATTTTTCTCTATTCTCAGAACTCGGAAAACAGAAAAGAATCGCCAGTACAATCCAGGAAGTCTATTATTGAATAGCATTCTGTTATTTTAAAACTTGAGAAGACATGTAGAAGAGACACAACCGCCGTTCTCGGTTTAGAAGATGATTGTTATTGCCTCTGGGAGATATGCAAGTATGGGATATATAATAACTACACACATAAGCCTGGCTTTTACAGGTGTTCTCTCATCTCGTCCAGTCTTCAGGGGAGGTGATAAGAAAATGGGGAGCTGAAAGCTCTAAGAGTTAAAAAGCATCTAAAAGACTGTGGTAGTCAATGAATACCCTTTTCCCCTCTATTTCCGCTGCAGGCAAGCATAAAGCACAAAATCCATGACATAAATCTATATGTATAATCAAAGGACACAAGGAAGAATTTTACCACCAACTGCTTCATACCATGTCAAGCTTTGACTGGGGGGGAAAGCCAAGTTTTGAATCTGGGTCTAGCCTGACTCGGGCCATAACTTGTGAGTCCTGCTATTCTAACCCTTTCTCTTGATCTGCCTTTCACTGCCTCTTGGAGTACACAGCTCAAAACAGCAGGGAACGCTCTTAGCAAAGGGCCACCCACTTGCATATTATTCCATCCTTGCCTGTGACATGACATAAGCACAAAAGTACACATTAACCGCTACATTAAACCCAGAAGGAAAGTAATCAGTAACCTGCTATTCCCTTAATAGAGGGAAACACATGCAGTGTGAAATCCAGAAGACTAATCAATAGCTCCCAGACAATGCAATGTGCCAAACAAATTGCAAATCAATTAGAATCCTTGTTTTCTTTGAAATGGTTCACTATATCTAAAGCAATTTCTCGTTCATTAGACCTAATTTAACAGCATGACTGCCCTAGCAACAACTGGCAGCGTCTGGCTATCAAATGGAAGAATGACAGCTTATTTCTGTCTGTCTGTGTGTCTACCAGGAATTTAAAAAAAAAAAAAAACCTTCTTGAATGTCAGAAGTAGATAACAGTGTAGCAGGAACTGAGAGGCCAGAAAGGTTTCTGGTGTTATATAAAACTTTTACAGTTTTTCTGTCTAATTGTTTTAGATGGCTTACTTGCTTGAATAATAAAATTTATTTATGTATTTATCTATTGGGATTAACTGCCTTTATGAAGAATTTCTGGCAATTTGATCCGGGTGCCTAATCTCCCCCTTCCATTTTCCCTATTATGCTTAATTATTGAATTATTTATATATTAACAATTCTTTCCTTATTGATACGTGTGGGTTTATGTATTTTGTTTCACGTTTTGTAATGACTTCTTTTTAGCTTGTTACAGGGGCGTAGCCAGACAACAGATTTTGGGTGGGCCTAGGGAAGAACTGGGTGGGCACCAATTGTTCTCCCCTCCCCCAACCACCACCCAAAAAATATCTCAGCTGGTGGGAAAACGCCTCTTTCCACCTTGGCACTCTGCAGCAGGCATGCGCTGAAAACTGAACATACGCAGGTGCCGGTATCATGGAGAGTAGCATTTTTGTTACCATCAGGAGAAAGTTTTCAGCTGGCCGAGCTTGGGATCCCACCAGCTACCACTAAACGTGTGCTACTGTTGGGTGGGCCTCAGCCCTAAGTGGGTGGGCCCCGGCCCACCCAGGCCCACCTGTGGCTACGCCACTGGCTTGTTAGTCACATTGAACTTGAAATTGTACGGGAAAATGTGGAGGTATAAATGTCATAAATAAATAAATAAGTGATTCACCCATGAAGGTGTACAACTAGTAAAGCTTTACATAGACAACTTACATTATATTAACAGCATAATGTCTGGCATATGGATTGTCTTGACTGGACTGACAGCCATTATTTTGACCTAATTTACCTGCAGTTCTAGTTTTTATGAATATTTTATTGTCGGTGTTTTTTGTACTTATGGTTGTGTATGTTTTTTTTGTTCTCCGCTCTGGATAAGGGTGGATTATAAATAATAAATCAAAATCAAAAATGACTAATGCCAGCATGAAATACAATGAGATAAATTTAAAATAGGCCAATTTAATCCTAGTAAAAGCAATGACATGATACAGTATAAGAAACAGACATATTAAAACAGCACAATAAAGCATCCATATAACAGAAATAAAATAAATGTAGCAGAATGCAAATGATACTTCATAACAAGAAGCATGGTAGAACTTCATAAAATATAGATATGATACAATGTCAGCACATATAAATGAAATGTTTTAATAGGCGGCTGAGGGGGCAAATGGAGTTCAGAAATATAGACAGACAAGACGGGTAGGACAAAGTCATTGGGATAAATATATGTGTGGTTAAATTGAAGTAGAATTATCCCCCTGATTCTATAAAGGTTGCCAAAACTTGTGCATAAATATTAATAGGATAATGGGCCAATTAGTAACAATAATTGTTTTTTTAACAAGCAATTATTGGCACTAATTAGATTTAATTGGGACCAACATGATAAAGTTACCTTAATAATTCCCTTATCTCTTATTTGTTCTGTTTGTCTGTCCTAATTAGATTGTAAGCTCTGCCGAGCAGGGACTGTCTCTTTCTGTCCAGTGTACAGCACTGTGTATGTCTAGTAGCGCTATAGGAATGATAAGTAGTAATAGTAGGTTTGGAATCCATGCCTAAAATTTATATGCGGTCCAAGAAAGGGGGTGTAGAAATGGGATTGTCATGGGCATTTTGGTGCAGAACAGGGGCGTGGTTTCAATTTACACATGTAATTACAGAATAATGGTGCTCCGCATGTAAATTTAGGTGCGGGCATTTGCACCACATTTTTGTTGATGGAAATGGCTGCACCTAGATTATACGCAACTCTCCACTTAAGCGTGTATTCTATAAACCATGCTAAAATTTAAGTGTGGCTTATAGAATACCGTTTAAGTGAGTATTGTTTGGTGATGATTTTTTAGGTGCCATATATAGAATCTAGCCCCATATGTACAGCTGAATAAGGTATCTGGAACTGGTCTTTGTTACAAGATATGTAGCAAGTTAGTCTAGATGCCAATGTGAGTTGCAATGGCCAATTTTTTCCTTGAAATGCATTATTTCCATTGTCATAGATGTGCGCCCCTCTCCATCAACCCCCCCCCCCCCCCCTCTCCCCTCTTGCCCAGATAACTCTTTTACATGTTGGATCTCATTTTGTCCTTGCATACAAAAACATTGGATATTTCTATGGTTGGGTTGCTTGCATAAAATGGGGTTCCTTTTATTAATCAAGAGCTTTAATCTTTCCTACTTTTCTTGCCTTTCACAACTGATTCTCCCTTTTCATTTCTTTTTCAGGCATTCGTGGCTGTCACATGTAGATGACTTGCTCCTACATTATAGTGATATTTAGCAATAACACTACTATTTATCTTTCCCCCGAAGATTATGATTGTGCAGACTAGTTGGAAAGTGTAGGGTAAGCCATCACATTTACTTAGTCTCCCTCAGTACAGTCACTCTTAAAAGGATTAGAATTCATTTGATCTGTAAATTGCTCTGTTCCAAATGTGCATGAAATGATCACAAACAGGATGAAACTGAGAGGCCAATGTACTAATCAGCAGGATTTCCCAAGGATTAGTGGCCTCCTTCCTGCACAACTTTGTAATCCATGCAAATAAACTGTGTAACAAAATTACTTACAAAGTTTTGCTCCCAGGATGACTAAGAAAAGGTAAGTACACCTCATTAAACGGGCTCTTTTTCTAATCTGTGGTAAAAAGTGGTCTGCGGTAGTTTGGACACATGAAATTGGCACGCGAGGTCCAATTTTTACCACAGATGAGCAACAAGGCTTTTTTTGTGGGGCAGTAAATGGCCGTGTGCTAAAATCAAAATTTAACACGTGGCTATTTACTGCCTGAGCCTTTACCGCCACCCATTGACCTAGTGGTGAGGGCTCACGTGCTAACTGCATGGTAATCATGGTAATGATAAGTAGTAGTAGCAGTAGCAGTAGTAGTAGTAGTAATCATGCAGCATGTGCCAATGTGGCCATTCTGCACATTACCAGAATAAGTCAAACATAGACAATTACTGCAGTAAAAAGTATTCAAATAACAATTCAAAGTATGGCGTGGTATGCTACATTACAATTTTTAACAGCACAGGGTGTAAGCAAAGATGGGACATACAGATAGATAAGATAGAGTAGCAGAAGTTAGAAAATAAGGGGATTAATTTAAAGAAAGTTGCAAATAAGGTCAGAAATGTGTGTGAACATAATAGGGTAGGAGTGGATAAACATGTCCTGCTATAGTATGTGTAGCCGATGTCATTTACTTCTTCTATTAAAATTGTATACATATCGTGTGTAGTGGAGAAGTGGCCTAGTGGTTAGTGCACCGGTCTTTGACATCCAGAGGTGCACAGTTCAAATCTCACTGCTGCTCCTCGTGATCTTGAGCAAGTCACTTAACCTTCCATTACCTCAGGTACAAACTTAGATAGTGAGCCCTCTCAAGGCAGGGAACTATCCAGCATGCCTGAATGTAACTCATCTTGAGCTACTATTAAAAAAGGTGTGAGCACAATCCATATATATATATGATATATACATGGATGGGCTGTGGGCATGTGTTCAAGAGACATGCATAACTTATAAGATACCATCAGTTATGCACAGTGTATGTAGGCATGCTTATTTATATCTACTATTGACATGGTGGAAATGATCCCGCATGTTGACGTCTGCTAGTATTCCATAATGGCGCATTGATGCTGTTACAGAATTGGCATCCAGTGCTATAGAATTGCCTCCTAAGCAGGGGCGTAGCCAGACTTTGACGGGAGGGGGGTCCAGAGCCCGAGGTGAGGACGTCAGACGCACGCACAGAAACTTGATCAGATCATTCAGCAAGCAACGCTGTGCGGCCAAGGAGAGAACTTCGGCTGGCAGGGGTTGGGGTCCTCCGCCAGCAAAGGTATGTGACGGCGGCGGGGGAGGGCTGGTGGCGGGAAAGGGGTGGTCGAGAGGGTCGTGGCAGGGGGTCCAGGGCCAAAGCTATGCCCCTGCTCCTAAGTACCTGCTTTAGCACTTTGGGGTGAATTCTATATATGGTGCTGAAAAAAATCAGTGCCGAAGAAAGCGCAATTCTATAAGACATTCTTAAAGTTAGGCAGGGTTTATAGGATAGCGCTTACCCTGGAGTTGCGCCTAACTTTACGCACAGCTATATGCACCAATTGAAATGTAGTACAAATGTATGCACCTACATTAGGCACATATTCCACCCTCATTCTATAATAACACATAAACGTTAGGAATGCCCCTGTTCTGCCCATGACCCTCCCACTTCCGTGTCCCCCTTTTCAACTCACGCGGAAAATTTAGCTGCAGATCCCGCGTCTAAATTTACCCACATATATTCCAGTTAAATCTAATTAGTGCCAATAATTGCTAGTTAAAAAGCCAATTATTGGCGTGAATTAGTTCGTCATTTAATAAACTTGTGCGTACAATTTTTGGTGACTTTTATAGAATTAGGGGGTTAATCTGGTAAATATGCCAGCTGAAACTATGGAGGAGTAGTCTAATGTTTAGTGCAGCAGCCTGAGAACCAGGGGAACCAGGTTCAATTGCCACTGCAGCTCCTTGTCACCCTGAGCAAGTCACTTAGGGTGTCTTTTACTAAGGCGCACTCATGTTTTTAGCGCGCTCTAAAATTGTGGGCGCGCTAAACATCAGAGATGCCCATAGGAATGCATTGGCATCTCTAACATTTAGCGTGCCTACAATTTTAGCGTGTGCTAAAAACGTGAGCGTGCCTTAGTAAAAGGGAGTCTTAATCCTCCATTGCCCAAGGTACAAAATAAGCACCTTTATATAATATGTAAACTGCTTTCATTGTCACCACAGAAATGCAATATATCAAATTCCATCCTCTTTCCCATGTATTTTGCAGAAAAAAAAAACTTAATAACTGATTTGTGGTAAAGTTAAAAAAAAAGTTTCTTTCAATAGATCATTAAACACAATGCTACTTCATTTCCTGTCCATTCATGATTACTTAAAATACCTGGCCATGAGCGTGGGCCTGATCTTGATACCTGAGCAAGCCTAGTGGCTCAGGGGCAGTGTTTTGAGTTGCCATGAGGAAGCGCTTCAGTTCAATTTCCAAATCAGGTCTTCAGCATCTGCAGCTGCTGAGGCTTGGACTGGGAATGCATTGAGACAGAATGCATAACCCCTGGGAGGATGCAGTCATGGTCATTAATAAAGATGACAGTTAGTTGCTGGATTAGAGCTCATGAAACAGAACTCCAGAAGTGCCTGGTGTCTGGATATTGGCCTCAGAAGGGTTTATTAAAATAGGGGGAAAATCACTAGGAGTTGTAAATGAAGACTCATAATGCCAGGCTTCCAGCAGTGGCTCTGAATGAGCTACAAGAAAACAAAGGAAAAAGGAAGAAAAAGGTGTGCAGATATCCAGGGTTACAGAGGTATGTGGTTTTGTAAGTGTGGATGGCTTCATTAGCAGCATGCTCTTAGACATGTGGAGGCAAATTTTAGATAAGATACGGAGAAAGGGATTTAGATGTCTAGGTCAGAATATGGAAAATTCACTTAGTATTTAACAAGAGGCTCTGCACCTTGAAGGCTATCAGTATCTACCGGGAGCAGTAATTTTACAAAGCTGCATGTGGGTAAACAAAACATGTTACCTTAGCCTACATATGTGTGGAAGCAGCTTTCTAAAATAGCTGCTCCTCAATGTGAACACGTTTCTCACCAATGTGAACACTTATCTCACTAATGCTCTCCAATGTGAGCACGTCTCACCAATGTGAACACTTAGCTCCCCAATGTAAAAAACTTACCTCTCCCAACAGTGATATCTTGCCTCCCTCAAAGATACCTAGTCTCCCCAGCCCCCACCTCTCGAATGCATGCAATCCTCCTCATCTCTCCAAGGCATCCAATCCTGCTGGCCACCCACCACACACAGGCATCCAAGCTCCACCCACTTGCCCCCTAGCCCCAGGTTGCTCACGGCCCATGGAGCTGGCCCGGTGTGCAGAGTTGAAAAGCCTGCAGCAACTGATTGCAGGGAGCTGGTGGAGAGAGAGCTTTGGTTCTGGTAAAATCGCTTGGTGCGAAGCCACACCCCAACCATGACAACATCATCAGTTGCCCATATCTTTGAGCCTCCCTGCTTATGGCTGCGGTCAGAAAAACTGTGGGGCATGAGACCAAAGGGGATTGTGCTCCTTTGCTGCCGCTTAGGTGCCACATTGCTGCCACTGTGGTGTGCAAGGTCCTTTGCATTTTCTTGTTTTTACAATGATGAAAAGGAAGATCAACCCCATCTGTTGCTGTGAGCAGTCCAGTGGAAACATATCTGATTACTCCTGTCCAGTGAGTACTATAACTCAGCTCAACTCCTCAACCCAGTCCACCTCAAGTTTGGGGGCATCATTTAGCCCCATTGAAAGGGTTCCTCTCCCAGTTCCTACAGGTTTAAAATCTCAGGAACTTGCTGCTACCAGTGGAGTGAATGTGAATGAGAAAACCGAGTCCTTTATCTTCTGTTGATAAGAATTATTTGCCTATTCCAGTACCAGTATCCTTACCTATGGATTCGGCTAGTGCAGGGGTAGGCAACTCTGGTCCTCGAGAGCCGCAGGCAGGTCAGGTTTTCAGGATATCCACAATGAATATGCAGGAGATAGATTTGCATACCATGGAGGCAGTGTATGCAAATCAAGTTCATGCATATTCATTGTGGATATCTTGAAAACCTGACCTGCCTGCGGCTCTCGAGGACCGGAGTTGCCTACCCCTGGGCTAATGCATTGCCTGTGTCTACAGTTTCTGACCAGATTACTCTAAAGGACATTTGGACTTTATTGTCTAATAATAATTTATTGCATGTTTGATTTTAGTGAAATTGAGCATGCGCGTAGAGTCGCGCATGCTCAGATTCACTAAAACCGAACGTGCACGCGATGAGAGGGAAGCAGGGCAGGCAATTTAAGGAGAGCAGCACTGGAGAAATGCTTCAGCTGATGGGGATTGGGGACCCCTGCCAGCCAAACCAGGGGCCCTGGATCCATTTGGGGGGCCCAGGCCCCCATGGCCCCCCTGTAGCTACGCCACTGTGTGGGAAGGGAGTGGGCAGATCAGTGGTGTGCCTATGAGATACATAAACAGGTTATAGTATACTATATACCTGACTGCTAACTGTTAGACTTGAGCACTTACACCAGCCTTTGACATGGCGTATATGCCCAGGCCTAAAATTAGGTGCGAAACTTCAGAATTACACTAGTATTGTATAGCGGCAGTTCTGCACAGAACTTCCATTATAGAATACACACTCAGCATGCTTCATCCCAGCACCTTAAATTTGGTACCATTTATTAAATTTATCTCCTAGTGTGTACAATGCACACTACCTAATTGTCAAAGTTAAACTATTTGGACAGTTTCTTTTTGAAAATTAACTATAAAGTGCACATGTTAAAATTACCCAAATTTGTTGCAAGTTTGTGGGCTATTTACAAACTGATCGTCATTTACGGCACTACAAAAATGTATTTATTTTTGTAGCGCCGGAGTGCACCCAGCGGTAATCAGGCAGTGACGCTCGCTGCTCGGTTACTGCCAGGTTAACGTGGGAACCCTTACCACCACCTCAATTGGTGGAGGTAAGGGCTCCCCCCCCCCCCCCCCCGAAATGGCCATGTGGCAAGTATTTTACTTGCCGCACAGCCATTTCCTTCAGGAAGGCGAGACTTCCCTTTTACCAGCTGCAGTAAAAGGGGGCCTCAGCACATGTAAAACACGTGCTGACACCAGCGCCGGCCCCCTTTTGCCGCAGCATAGTAAAAGGGGCCCTGAGTGTGAGCCTACTAGGGACAGAAAAAAATACTTGCATGTAATATATGTAAACTGCTTTGGTTGTACTCAGAGAAATGTGGCATATCAAATCCATGACCCTTTATATGATCGAAGCAAACTTTTGACAAGCAGTGTCACATATTCTGAAATCCTTTCCAACTGCCTGTTTATGCTGTATGAGTCATTTTGTACGACTGAAGAATTTTGCAGAACTCGGTCCATAATACTCACGTGCTAGGAGCTGTAACAATTATAGACCACTTTCAAAATCTTTACAGCTGTTTCAAACAATGCTACTAATAAGTATGTGTTTAGTGGGAAGCTGTTGTTAGGAAACTACATAAGCCTGAAAAACCCAGTTTTTGCCAATCATGCTGTTCTGCATATTTCAACCATTATATAATGCTGAATTAAAACTGACCTGCAGATAGAAACACAAAAAGGACAATAATGGCTTTGTGCAGGGAGCTTACAGGCCCAGGGTACTTTGTACCCACATGTCCACTTTGAAAGGGAAACTCCCCATGGAGTTTCCTTTTCAAAATATGTATCAAAACATCCACTATGTGTACAAACCTATTTCCATGACATCTGTCCTGAAGTAGATGCAAAGCAAATACTAGCAAGTACAATTTATTTGAAAATCAACCTTAGTTTTAAATGGTAAAAGTAGAGGGGTTGGGATTTGATATACCCCCTTTCTGTGGTAAAATCAAAGCAGTTTACATGTATTATATGCAGGTACTTTCTCTGTCCCTAGTGGGATCTCAGTCTAATTTTTGGTAACTGAGGCAAAGGAAGGCTATCAGGCTTATTTTCGAAAGAGAAGGGTGCCCATCTTTCGACATAAATCGGGAGATGGGCATCCTTCTCCCAGGGTCGCCCAAATCAGCATAATCGAAAGCCGATTTTGGGCGTCCTCAACTGCTTTCCGTCGCGGGGACGACCAAAGTTCACGGGGGCGTGTCGGAAGCATAGCGAAGGCGGGACTGGGGCGTGCTTAACATATGGGCGTCCTTGGCCAATAATGGAAAAAAGAAGGGCGTCCCTGATGAACAATTGGCCGACTTTACTTGGTCCTTTTTTTTTACGACCAAGCCACAAAAATGGGCCCTACATGACCAGATGACCACTGGAGGGAATGGGGGATGACCTCCCCTTACTCCCCCAGTGGTCACTAATCCCCTCCCATCCTAAAAACAAAATTTTTAAAATATTTTTTCCAGCCTCAAATATCATACCCAGCTCCATGACAGGTCCATCCCCCCCTACCTGTTACACTTGTGGTGGTAAATGTTAAGCCCTCCAAACCCCACCACAAACCCACTGAACCCACATCTAGATGCCCCCTTCATCCCTAAGGGCTATGGTAGTGATGTACAGTTGTGGAGAATGGGTTTTGGGGGGTTTGGGGAGGGCTCAGCACATACGGTAAGGGAGCTATGCACCTGGGAGCTTTTTCTGAAGTCCACTGCAGTGCCCCCTAGGGTGCCCAGTTGGTGTTCTGGCATGTGAGGGGGACCAGTACACTACGAATGCTGGCTCCTCCCACGACCAAATGGCTTGGATTTGGTTGTTTCTGAGATGGGCGTCCTCGGTTTCCATTATCGCCGAAAATCAGGGACGACCATCTCTAAGGACGACCATCTCTAAGGTCGACCTAAATGTTGAGATTTGGGAGTCCCCGACCATATTATCGAAACAAAAGATGGCCGCCCATCTTGTTTTGATAATACGGGTTTCCCCGCTCCTTTGCAGGGATGTCCTGCAAGGACATCCTCAGGAAAACTTTGGCGCCCCGTTCGATTATGCCCCTCTAAGTGACTTGCCCAGGGTCACAAGGAGCGACAGTAGAACTGAACCTGCTTCCCCAGCATGTCAGCCCACTGCATTCATCATTAGACTGTGTCAGAATTTAAGAAAGAGTGAGACAGGCACTTGGGATCCCTTAGCAAAAGGAGAAGTTAGTGGTTGCCAGGGCTTTTTTTGAGAGGGTACTTGGGGGTACTGAGTACCGGCACTTTCATTGTCTGCTAAAATTGACCCATGGATTGCAAGTTTTAATGAAAGAGCTCAGGCTCTATACACCAATTCTTCCTTGTCATAGATTCTGTGACTGGTTGCAGGGACCCTGGCTATTGTGGGGTGGGTCCTTCAGTCCTCACCCCATCCCTGAAGGGTGGCCTAGCATTTGAGTACCGGCACCTTTTTTGCTAGATAAAATGCACTGGTGGTTGCTGAGGAAGGGCAGACTGGATAGGCTTTTTGGCCCTTATCTGCCCTCTATCTATCTATCTATCTATCTATCTATCTATAGATATAGAAATATATACATATATATAGATAGATATTTAATTTTATCTATATCTCTGTCTACCTATCTATCTATATCTATCAATATCTATATCTATATATTTATATATCTCAGAACATAAGAGTAGCTATCCTGGGTCAGATACTGGGTCAGACCAGTGGTCCATCTAACCCAGTATCCTGTTTTCCAAACAGTGGCCAAGCCAGGTCACAAGTACCTGGCAGAAACCCAAATCGTGGCAACACTCCATACTACAAATCCCAGGGCAAGCAGTTGCTTCCCATGTCTGTCTGAATAGCAGACTATGGACTTTTCCTCCAGGAACTTGTCCAAACCTTTTTTAAACCCAGATACGCTAACCACTGTAACAACATCCTCCATCAAAGAGTTCCAGAGCATAACTATTCGTTGAGTGAAAAAATATTTCCTCCTATTTGTTTTAAAATATATTTTATTTGTTATATATATAAATGATTTCATTACTGCTTGCTATCTTTAATTACATGTGGTGCTTCCTTGATAACAAGTGGAACAAAAATACAATACCCTTCCTTAAAGGATCTCTTGCTTGCTTCTGCCCATTGTGGATATTGTAGGCTTCATGTCTGGCAATGTAAAGAAAGATTAAAAAAAAAAAAACAGTGACAGAACAAGCAGAGCTTACAAAGCCCAAACTTTCCTTTTGTTTTTGCTGCTATAGAAAAAGCGGATAGACACATCCTTTTGCAAACTTCCAGAGGATCAACTCCCCCCCCCCCCCCCCCCCACTCCTGGTAATAAGCCATTCTGATTATTGAAGATTTGTTTTTATTCTTTAATCTTTAATTGACAATTAATATGAATATTTTATAGAACTCCGGTGAATGCTTAATGAATACAGTTCTTCATACAAATGCAAACTCCCTATTTACTGGCCCCCGGTGCCTATGCCTCTGAGTGCCTGACTGGCATCATTCAACTGCAGTTGCTATAGCATTTTCAAGAACCTCTCTGTTCTTGTCATAAATTATCTTTAAGAGAAAAAAAAAACTCTCAAAGGAGGTCTGGAGCAAACTGTATCAAATAATGAATCTGTAAGCTATAGTAGCAAACACTTATCTTCTACTCCTCTCTCATCAATTGTTCACTGGCCCTTCTGTAGGCTACAGATGAGCAGAACCCTGAAAAATGTTTGTGTTGTCTTCCTTTCCCTGGCAGTGTGTGGACTACATGATCTAATAAATATTGGCAAGGACAAATGAAATTATGTGGAAGAGCCCCTCTTTTTTTTCTCTCCCTTTCTCTTGTTTTTAAAGTCCATAGACCAAGAGACTCTTGTCACTTGTTAATATCTCCATCAACCGCTGAAGTGTTAACATATGTGATACGACCACGCAATCAAGGAAGGACCGATTTTGTTGACTAATTAAACCAATACAACAAGCTCTTTAGCACCTACAAGTGACAAGTTTAGAGCGGGCAAATGCAAAACTCTGAATTGAGGCTCCTTTTATGAGGCTATCATGCCAAATTCAATTCTGACTGAGTAGTATTTGAATGCACTTGACTTCCACTATGTGCTGACTTGCTTACAATAATTCATCATGGTTGACAATAGTGCAATATTATAAACCTATAATAAATACAAAACAGATATAAATGAAATTTAGGCCTCACATATTGGTTTAATAAAGCTGCTGTCTATTGGCATTATAATTAATGGTCAATTACTTGAGTGGGAAACCCAAAACAATCATTAGCAATCACAGGCATCTTCATTTTTTGGCAAATTCCAGAAGCTGGATGACGCTGCAGTTGTAGCTTTTGCAGCCACTGGGGGGAACAAAGCAAACGGTTAAACATTAGGAAGTAAAAACGTGTTAAAGATGTTTTTTTCTTTACAGTAAAATGAATATAAATACTGCTAAGCTTGTAGGGAAAGATACCTACAACACATCATATATCCAATTTATAGAACTAGTGAAGTATTTCGATAGCGCTTTCAGATGTATTCAACACTTTACAGACATGTATAGTACAGGGGTCCTTCTGGAAAATTACGATCTAATGAGAGAGAAAGACAGACGAGAAACACAGACAAGAAAAAGAGCCTTTATATTAAATCAGTGGATCAACTGCAAGAATGGTGCTCATCACAGAGTCCTGAAAGAGCTCAAACATGAAATCGCTAACCTGCTTCTAGTAACCTGAAACCTATCATTAAAAATGGTCATGATAGGTTGGCCAATTTAATGCCAACTTTTAAAATGGCCTCCAGGGATGATCTGGGAAAACTATAGACTGGCAAGCCTGATTTTGGTGCTGCGTAAAATATTGAAGCCATACTTAAAAACAAAGGGCACAATATTCGGCAAAACTTATTTGGTTCCTATCTGCATAATTTCAAATCATTGGGTCATACCCGGATTTTCAGCAGCACTTACCTTAGTGCTGCTGAAAGTCCAGTCAGACTGCCTCAGCATTACCAGAGCATGGCTGGGGCAGTTCAAGGGCAGAGTCTGGGTGGAGCCAGGAGTTACCCAACTAGTAACAATATTCAGTCTGCTAACTGGGTATCTATCCAGATCACATTAGGACAGCAGTATGGCTGTCCTAACTTTATCCAGTAGTTATTTGGGTATCAATCTCAATATTGCCTAAACCCTGATAAATGCCAGCAGCTAAATTATTGGATAAAATTAGGACAGCCCTATTGCTGCTCTAATGTGATCTGGATAGTTACGCAGGGGCCCTTTTACTAAGCCACGTAAGCACTTACGCACATCCAACGTGTGACAATCTTGAGTTACTGCTTGGCTACCATATGACCCTTGCGGTAATTTCATTTTTGATGCTTGTCCGCTATGCGCACAGGAAAATGTTTTTATTTTCTGGCTCGCATGTGGTAATCGGGTGGTAATCGGCATTTTATGCACTTAGACCATTACCGCCCAGTTACTGCATAAGACATTACCGCTAGGTCATTGGTTGGTGGTAAGGTCTCAGACCTAAAATGGACATGTGCAATTTTCATTTTGCCGCACGTTCATTCTAGGCAAAAATTTTAAAAAGGCATTTTTTATAGGTGCGCTGAAAAATGACTCTGCATGCACCCAAAACATGCATCTACAATACTGCAGGCCATTTTTCACCACGCCTTTGTAAAAGGCCCCCCCCCCCCCCCCCCAGTTAGCAGACTGAATATTGCTACTAGCTGGGTAACTCCTGGCTCCACCCAGACTCTGCCCTTGAACCACCCCAGCCATGCTCAGATAACGCTCAGGCAATCTGACTAAGGTAAGTGCTGTTGAAAATCTGGGTATGACCCAATGATTTGGAATTATGCAGATAGGAGCCAGATAAGTCTTGCTGAATTTTGTGCCCTTTGATTTTAAGTATGGCTTCAATATTTTGCACAGCACCAAAATTATTGTCCTGGTGTTCAATATCTGGATATAAGAAGTCCCCTTTGGCTGACATTTAAATAAATGCTGATTTCTGTGTGTTGAATATTGAGTCAAAACTTACTGACCATATAAATAGACATGACTTGGTGGGAACGAGTCAATATGGGTTTAGCAAAGGCAAGTCTTGTCTTACCAATTTATTTGATTTTTTTTTTGAAGGTGTAAAAAAACAAGTGATATGTGTAACTATTTTGGTAGATTTATTCATGATTTGTACATGCAAATACCAGCATTTACATATGTACATTTTATATACACAGTGTCCGGAAATAACGGGATCCCTTTCATAGTTTCAAAATACTTTGCAATTGTTTAAATGTTTAGGGCCCTGTTTACTAAGCTGCATTAGAGGCGTGCTAGCACTTTTAGCGTGTGCTAAGCATTAGTGTGAGCTAACCGTGTAGATGCCCATAATATGCCTATGGGCGTCTACACGGTTACTGCGTGCTAATTTTTAGTATGAGCTAAAAATGTTAGCACACCTGAGACCATAGTATGACCTTAGAAAATACTTTAGTCCAACCTTTATTAGGAAAATCTCATAGGAAACACTGTGCTGTATGCCTTATTTTGTCACAAATATTTAATCACAACTTTATCTTCTTTGGTAAACGTCATTTTAGTAAAATGGATCTTAATGGTCACTTCCTGAATTTCATCATTTTGAAAACAGGGATCATCCAGTTTTTACAGCATCTTGCAGTAACACCTGTCAATAATAGTAATAATGTTTAAATAATAGTACATTTGTTTGGGGGTTATTTAGAAAAATGTTGGGGATCCTGTTTTTCAGACAACTTGTACATTTAAAAACCCATTTCAGAAAGATGATATTTACTTGTGCAAGTCCATAGTATTTAGATATTTCAAGGGGGCCTGGTTTAGGCAGGATCTGGACAGGGCTTGGGAGGGACTAAAATTTACACATATATTCCCTATTTCAGAATGGGAATGCACATGTATGTGGGAAAAATCACATTTATCAGAATCACACTATTAGAATTTAATCCTGCTCAAAGGCACATACTGATTTTTGAAAAGTGTTCGTTACAGCCAGCTCTTTACAGTCCATTGTTAATTCACTCCTCCAAATGCTAAACAAAAATAGATTACTGACCCTGTAATTAGCAGCAGGGAGATGGGAAATTTTGAAAAATGGCTGGCATACAGGTGTGTTGGGTACTTACATGTGTAAGTCAGTATTGACAATTTACACATCGTTGCCGAGTTTCCTCACTGATTGTTTTCCATGTTTATAATTGTAAAATCTATTTATTTATTTAGGGCTTCTTTGACAAATCCACAGCAAATGAGAGGAAGCTCATAGGAACTGAATGGGCTTCATCTCATTTGCCACGCAGGAATTGATAGCACGGTTTTATTAAAGAGGACCTTATTTATTTATTTCAAATTTCTACTACATTCTTGGCAGAAAACTAAGTTCCATCCACAGTAATAAAATACATCACAAACTTCAGATCAAAAACAAAACAAATAACAAAAATTGTTTCCATAGCCATTATTTGCCCTGACGTATCCCTCCATCCCCCCCCCCCCCCCCCCCGGTGACATCATCACATTTGCCATTAAGAAGTGCACAGGTTCTCTTCTTGTTTTCCGGCAACACACACTGCAAGGAAGCTGGTTAGTGTCAATAAACAATATTTTAAATACAGACACCCTATGCCTGTTCTTTATGCATAGTTTTCCATGTATTTTTTTAGAGGTTTCCATTGTTTTCCATATTATCTGACTTTTCACTTATCTGACAACAGCTTGATCCTGTTTAAGTTGGATAATCAAGACTGTACTCTAACAGCTGGTAATTGGCAGGTAACATTTAGCTGGTATGTGTACCCATGCATGTGTATATGCCAGTATTTTGGTAATTTACACTTCTTCTTAGTGCCTAAATGTTGCCACATGTTTATAAAACTAACCTCATAATATGTTTGAATTTTCAGCCCAATTTGCCGTGTCCACCAATAAAGCAAATAGAACTATTGAAAGAGGAATAAATAACACAACTTAAACTAGCACTATTTCTCTGTATAGATCTGTGGTACAACTGTACCTTGAGCGTTCTCTGAAGTTCCAGTTGCCCCCTCTCAAAAAATGACAAAGTGGAACCCACACAGTACCACAGACTTAAACAAAATGAATTTCCAGGCACACCTGGATGGATTGCCTATACATGTTGCATCTTACGAACTCCAGTGCGAAGCTCTCTTTGGCATGATGCAAGTTCTATGGTGAATTGTTAGCAGTACATTTGAGACTGAGATCATACTTCATATACCCTGCTTTAGGACTGAGGTTTATTCCTGATATGGCAGGCGCATAACTAACCCATTTGGGGAAAATACACCAAAGTGACATCATCTGATTACGATGCACATTGTCAGACTTATTTTAAGTTGCTGCTATGCAGCACGCCCCTCTGTGAGCCCCTTTGTGAAATTGGAGTGAAACCTGAGTGACATTTTAATTATAGCTATGTATTTGTTTGGTATTTTCTCTTGTTTTAATGTTTACTAAGGTCTACCTTTTGTTTCTAGGAAATGGAGGGGGAGGGGTTCAATAGGAGATTGGAACCCAGGAAATGGAGGGGGAGGGGTTCAATAGGAGATAGGAACCCACAAAAAGTTGCCATTCCCATTGTTCTAATCCAATTACAAAAAAAGGCCTTGAGAGTTGCCAGTTTTGAGTGTTATTAATTGTTTGAGGGACAATAATGTTAATATGTGAATACCATACCTCAGTCTTTAAAAAAATGATGTTATTTAGTACGTGATCAAGCCAAGCCAAGATACAAGAAGCAAGCAAAACCCACAATGTATGGGTAAAACAATGGTAATCCAAAAGGAAGAGAACAAACAGTGGTGGTCTCAAGATTTATTGAAGACAAATAAGTACACGGACCCAAAACGGAAATGTGTTTTGACAAGCAGTCGCTTGCTTCAGGAGTCACATAGTCTACATAAATATAATGATAATATAAACTCATTAAAATAAAAACAATATATACATACATAAAAAATATATAAAGAATATCACTGAAAAATATGCAAAACACTTGAAATAAGTATACTCACAGAGCAAACTTATATATAAAAGACGCTTATATACATACACCAAAACAAAGAAATTGTTTAAACAACACTGTATGCAACAAAATAAAGAGTAAAATATGTATTAGTAGTAATTTATCAAAATGATAAATGAGCAAGAATGTAAATACATACCTATAAAATTTCAGCACAATGAAAGCTGGCATGAATGTACTGCAAAGTACAGATGCTGAGCCAGAACACTCAATCCAAAGGCAAGCTATACCTTCAGGAAAAAGTACACAAAGAAAAGTTAACAAAATGACGATATTGAATCAAACTAAATAGCACGATTAATCTGCACTTGTCACAGAAACAGCAACATACATAGAAGTGGCAATTTCACAACTTCCACATTTAAGTCTTGATGCTTCATGTGCAGCTGCCTCATTTTATAAACCTACATGTGTAAGTGCTGCAAAGTAATGAAATGTGGTTTCATTTTGGAGATGGGCAAAAACTGCATGGGATTAAAGAGAATGACTCTCTTAATCCCTCATGTAAAACCCTCTCCAAAATGAGCACTTAAAAAAAAAAACCTTTAAGTGCCATTCTGCAGATGTAAAAGCCAACATGGAACTTTCCCCCATACTTGTGTATTTTTTTTTAATTTGTACCCAGCGCTTTCCCACTCATGGCAGGCTCAATGCAGCTTAGGTACTTATTTGTACCTGGGGCAATGGAGGGTTAAGTGACTTGCCCAGAGTCACAAGGAGCTGCCTGTGCCTGCAGTGGGAATTGAACCCAGTTCCCCAGGTCCAAAGTCCACCACTCTAACCACTAGGCCACTCCTCCTTTGTGAATAGGGAAATACACGTCCATTTCTTTCATTCCTTTTCCAATGCTCCAATCATGTTCCCTTGAAATCTCTAAGTAACGTGGGTTTACACTTGTAAATAGCATCATTATGAAATTGGTTGTGGCACATAAATACAATATACACATGTCAATGTAACTATTGCCATGTGTACATTGCGAATAAGTCTTCCAAAATAACCCCATAATTATATAAGGCATGAAGCACTATTGATAATGAAGCTTATCTGTCCATGTTAAGGTATTATAGAATAAGTAATGAGGAAAGAAAATGACAATACTATTCTCAGAAATGTATTTTTGCATTGAATAGAGCTTGAGAATTGTTTTCCAATACACAGAATCTCACAAGCATCTAATGCATCCCACTATTTACAAAAACCTGCAATTATTACGTTCATCGGGGAAGAATTTCTACCTTGAAATTCAGCTTCAAGTACAGGAGCCTGTACACTGTTTGACATTTTATCCAATTAAGACTAAATTCTATATACGGTGCCCAAAAAATCAGCACCAACCCCCCCCCCCCCCCCCCACACATACACACACAAAACGCTATTCTACCACGCTTAAAGTTAGGCATGGTTTATAGAATAGCACATATGCCTGGGAACTAGGACTACATTTAGGTGTGGCCATTTACATCAATGGAAACGTGGTGCAAATGCTCGCATCTAAATTAGGCATAGATCCCACCTTATACTATAACTATGTACGTAATCAAAAGGAACATGTATGATCCGCCCATGATCCTCCCATTTCCATGCCCCACTTTTTTGACTCAAGTATATAATTTAGGTGTAGCTCCCACGCCTAAATTTATGCATGTACATTTTAATTAATTCTAATTAGTGCCAATAATTGCTTGTTGAAAAGCCAACTATTGGTGCTAATGAGCTCATTATTCAATTAAATTGCGTACATAAATTGAGCACACACCCACATTTACAAGCATAATTTTTAGTGCTTTTTATAAAATTAGGCCATTAATGTACTTTGATACATTGTATGAGGGCAGCCAGTTCTCTACTAGATGTATGCATAGTGGGATAGACAAATAATATCACACCTTTAATAGTTGATTGTCTTCAAAGTATTTATTTATTTACGTACTTATGTAAATACATAAGTAAGTAAATTATGTATTTACTTACTTATGTATTTATTTATTTATTTTCTGCATTTGTATCCCACATTTTCCCACCTCTTTGCAGGCTCAATGTGGCTCACATTATGCCGTATTGGCAATCACCATTTCCGGAATTAATAATACAGAGTATTATTACAATTATAGAAGATATAAAGTAACATCAGAAGAAAATAGATATACAATTCATTTCAGGTATTTGAGATCAAGGGAAATGTATAACGTTCAGTAGTGACAGTGTGATTAACGTAACCAAATAAAAAGTTCCGAGTTTTGAAGTCGGTCTTTTAGGAAGGGTCCTTTTGATAATATTGTGTCATTGCCTAAAAAAGGCTTGTGTAAGACCAATGTTGAAATGAGGCCAAGATTTATTAGATCTGAATTCTTATCAACCAATCTCTAGCCATTATTTTCTGGTGAAGGTTTTAGAATGTCATTTTCAAGTTGCATATGACAAAAGCAAATGAAACCTTACCTGAATTTTGATAATTGTCGCACTGTTGAATAAGCATTAATGATTTGCAATTGGACCATTGTAATGGTCTGTTTGGGGGTATTTCATCAACTGCACTACAATCATTGCAGATTGTACAAAATTCTAACATGCAAATGCTGATGGGAGCTAGATGTTTCAAGCATACACCTGTTTTGTATTCTTTGCATTGGCTGCTGATTGCTTGGAGACTAAAACTGAAGAGTTTCACTTTGATGCATAAACCTTTGAATGATGAGACTCCAGTAACGTCACTTTGTTGAAACATTATTGGCCATCCTAGGTGCTTAGGTCAGTGAATGATTGCTTGTTAAATGTGTCATCTTTATGCCAAATCAGATTAGAGGAGATCTATGTCCATTTGTTCTCAGTCACAGGTCTGGAATTCTGGAATTCTCTATGAGAAGAGTTGCTGTTTGGGTTCAGGCCCCCAAAGTCTGCTGGTTTAGCTGGTGGGGGTCCCCAAGCACTGCCAGCAGAAGGTTTCTTGTGGTGATATTTGCTGCCACACCGCCTGCCCTGTTTCCCCCTCCCTTGCATATATGCATGGTTTTAAATGAAACTGAGCACCCGCGAGCTTTGCGCATGCTCAATTTCACTAAAATTGAGCATGCATGCTGGGGCAGGAAAGAAGGGCAGGCAGCGTGGCGCTGAGTTCGCCACAGGAACGTTTCTGCTGGTGGGGCTTGAAAACTCCTTCCAGTCCAGGTATGTGGGGTTATGGCGAGGATGGAGAGCGGTGAGGACGTGGGGTAAAATGCCCCCCCCCCTCCCCGCCTAATCTGAGTAGCGGCACTGAATATCCAAGATTTTCACGACTGTCAGAAGTTTTCTGAGTTTGGTCAGTTTCAGTGCTGGTGTCTGAATAACTATCTGGGCAAGGTAAGACCACATAACTAGTTTTCTGGGTACCAGCATTTGATATTGGCAGTGCCTGACTTGATTCCGTTCCTGAACCACCCAGACACTAAGAGCTTCTTTTATCAAGCCATGCTAGCAGTTCCAGCGCGACAATGCCGACAATGCCATTCAAAGTGAATGGGCTTTGTCAGCATTACCGCACTGGAGCCACTATCATGGCTTGATTAAAGAGGCCCTAAGTGAAGAATGCTGTGATGGTTAGAGCTCATACTCAGAGGCATTCTCCAGTTAAGTGCTGCTGAATATTAGTGCTGGACCCAGACAGCATGGTTGAATTAGGTAGAAGCCACTCTACCCAGTTAAACCATAAGCCTTGCTCAATATGATCATAATCTTCAGACACATACACACATATGAATGCACTCTCACTCTTCAGACATGTGTATGCATACTCTTATTCTTCAGACATATACACACACAAATACATACGCTCTCACTCTTCATTCACATGTATGCTCTTTTTCTTCAGACATACTTATATGTACATACATTCACTCTCATTCTTCAGAAACATGCATGGGTGCCTTTATTCTTCAGACACACACACACACACACACACACACACACACACACACACACACACACATTAAGTCCTTTAATAGTGTAGCACAAACAGAAAAATATAGACAGGAACCTGTTCCTCTCACAGGCTGTTAGCTTTGCATTGCTCATGGGCCTCTCTGGCTTATCTGGGCTCTGGTGTTTTATTCGGCCTGCCTGAACCATGCTTTTCCTGCTCTGACTTGACTGAGCCACATCTTCCCTGCTGAACTCTCAAGTGCTAGGCTTCTTAAGTTGAAACTTTTCACATGCACACACATACATACACTCTCTCACTCTCTCTCTCTCTCTCTCTCTCTCTCTCCAGATGCTGTGCTACTGCCTGTTGTTCTTACGCTGATTCAGTCAGTATTCCCCCAGTGCCGGATTTAGGCATAAGCTAGACCAGTTACAGCCTAGGGCCTCACAGTCTGCAGGGTCTCACAAAATTTCAGATTTTTTTTTGCATTTAGAATTTTACGTGTTTTTTTTTATGTGCAGAGCTGACATCCATAGGTGAAACAACAAAATTCACTTTAAATACCTTGCTATTAAATAATTAAAAGGCATACATATATGTTTTTAATTTTTTTCTTGGCAACCCACAGTCCTGTTTTGGTACACACCCTTGTGAGACCTTCTGGTGCAACGTTTTAACGGGGGGGGGGGGGGGGGGCAAAACTTTATATCGCTTTCGGCCTCACCAAGTCTATATCTGCCACTGATTTCCCCGACCCCCAACCAGCAGTATGCAAAATTCTTGCATTTGCTGCAAGCTCTTTTTCTCTGCCTGCTGCAGCAAATCCTTCACATCTTTCCCCATTCCTCTAAAATTCCTACTTCTCCTCACATCTCCTCACTCTGAGACACTCACTGGTTCAGTTCCACTGGATCTAATTAAGGACCCCTGCAGAGCTCAGTTTCCACTCCCAGCACTTGCAGTTCATGCCCTCCTTTCTTTGACTAGAAACTTCCCCATTGGCTAGATCCTACCACAGTCACTGCACTGGAAGGTGGAAAGATGAGAGGGCTAAACTGAAACATAGTAGGATACTTTATCCATATTTTGGCTTCAAGACAGTTAATTTACAAATCTGTAGAATCCTGAAAAAATTGATAGCTGGCAATGCTAGATTCTTGAATCCTAGGCACATCTGACAGGCTGCCCTAAACTCTTATCCTCTAGGCACATGCCTAGTATGCCTATGGCTTGATTTGGTCCTGCTCCAGGCAATTTTATAAGTACCTACTTCAGCATGTAAAATGCTGCCTCATTTACTGGGTATCATCAATATATATAAACGGCGAGTGACCGTACTCACCGCAAATGCGCAGTAGAGACTTCCCTCTCTGTCCCGCCCCCGCGTCAATACGTGATGACGGAGGGGGGGCGGGACAGAGAGGGAAACTGCGCCGCCGACGTTGCTACCGCTCCCTCCCCCCACTCGGAGTCGCCGCCGCCACCCCTCCACCCGGCCCGGGCCCTCTCTTCCCTTCTGAACTTACAGATCCATTCGCCGAACGCAGCAACGCACATCAGCTGAGCTGCCAGTGAGCCCTTCCTTCTTTGCCTGTGGCCCCGCCCTCCTGTGACGTAACGTCAGCGAGGGCGGGACACACACAGGCAGAGAAGGAAGGGGCAGCTCAGCTGATGTGCGTTGCTGCGTTCGGCGAATGGATCTGTAAGTTCAGAAGTGAAGAGAGGGCCCGGACCAGGTGGAGGGGTGGCGGCGGCGACGACTTCGAGGGGGGGGGGAGCGGTGGCGACTTCGCGGGGGGGAGGGGAGCGGTGGTTACCGCGGGGGGAGGAAAACCTCTATACCAGCCCATTTTTACGGGCTCAACGGCTAGTACATCTATAAAGCATAAGCAGATAGCCTACTATTGGGGTTTCCAAGATCAGATTTTGGTGGAGTTAGAAGTTACTTATACATATTAAAAAATATTTGCAAATGTGCAAAAAAAAAAATAAACCAAGTCCTTTACATGAGCAGGAGTAAAGTATGAGCACCAAATTTCTATAATAAAGGCAGATACATGTGTAAGTTTTATAAAATATGTGTAACTTATGTGTATTGCCCTATTCTAAAACGCGTTAGCGTTTTTAGTGCGCTAAGCATTAGTGCGTGCAAACCATGTAGATGCCCATAATATTCCTATGGGTGCCTACATGGTTAGTGCGCACTAAACTTTAGCACGCACTAAAACGCTGGCACACCTAGTAAACAGGGCCCTATGTGTGAAGTCCAAAAAGGAACCTATTTTAAGAATATTTCATAAAGGCAAAATAGGTACCTATTTAGCTTATTTTCGAAAGGGAAGGACACCCATCTTCTGACACAAATCGGAAGATGGGCGTCCTTCTCCTGAGGTCGCCCAAATCGGCATAAACGAAAGCTGATTTTTTTGTGTCCTCAACTGCTTTCCATCGCGGGGATCACCAAAGTTCACAGGGGTGTGTCGGCAGTGTACCGAAGGCGGGATGGGGGCGTGGTTAAGAGATGGGCTTCCTCAGCCGATAATGGGAAAAAGAAGGGCGTCCCTCACGAGCATTCGGTCGACTTTACTTGGTCCCTTTTTTTTCATGACCAAGCCTCAAAAAGGTGCCCGAACTAACCAGATGACCACCGGAGGGAATCGGGGATGACCTCCCCTTACTCCCCCAGTGGTCACCAAACCCCTCCCACCCTAAAAAAAAATTTTTTAAAAACATTTTTTCCAGCCTTTATGCCAGCCTCAAATGTCATACCCAGCTCCATCACAGCAGTCCCTGAAGCAGTTTTTAGTGGGTGCAGTGCATTTCAGGCATGCGGACCCAGGCCCACCCCCCCCCCCCCACCTGTTACACTTGTGGTAATAAATGTGAGCCCTCCAAAACCCACCCGAAACCCATTGTACCAACATGTAGGTGCCCCCCTTCATCCCTAAGGGTTATGTTAGTGGTATACAATTGTGGGGAGTGGGTTTTAGGGGGGGTTGGGAGGCTCAGCACCCAAGGTAAGGGAACTATGCACCTGAGAGCTTTTTCTGAAGTCCACTGCAGTGCCCCCTAGGGTGCCCGGTTGGTGTTCTGGCATGTGAGGAGGAGCAGTGCACTACGAATGTTGGCTCCTGCCATGACCAAAGGGCTTGGATTTGGTCGTTTTTGAGATGGGCGTCCTTGGTTTCCATTATGGCCGAAAACCGGGGATGACCATCTCTAAGGTCGACCTAAATGTTGAGATTTGGGTGTCCCCGACTGTATTATGGAAACGAAAGATGGACGTCCATCTTGTTTTGATAATACGGGTTTCCCCGCCTCTTCACCAGAACGTACTTAGAGATGGACGCCCTTAGAGATGGTCGTCCCTGTTCGATTATGCCCCTCTATGTGGCTTTGAAACTAATTTTCAAAAGAGAAAAACATACTAAAAGTGGCATAAACTGGCAGATGGACATTTTTCTTGCAAAAAACGTCCAAATCAGTATTTCCAAAACCCATTTTTAGACATTTTTTACTATGCTGTTTATCAGCAGGTGGCATTTTGGGGGCATGTTAAGCTCAGGATTTGGGTGTTCCTAACAATGGATGTCTTTCTGTCAGAATGGAACAAAACAAAAATGAGCAGGGCTAATAGTTGGACATTTTGGTCTACACTTATTTTAATGACTAAGATTCAAAAAGTGCCCTAAATGGCCATCCAGCTCATTTTCGAAAGAGATCCCTGACACAAATCGGGAAATGGCCAGCGATCTACTGAAACCGGCCAAATCGGTATAATCGAAAGCCAATTTTGGCCGGGTTCAACTGCTTTCCATTGCGGAACCGGCGAAACTTCAAGGGGGCGTGTTGGTAGGGTAGTGAAGGCAGGACGGGGGTGGGATGGGGGCGGGATGACGGCGTGCTCACGAGATGGCCGGCTTCGCCCGATAATGGAAAAAAAAGCCAGGCTTGACGACCATTTCGCCAGCTTTACTTGGTCCTTTTATTTTCACAACCAAGCTTCACAAAGGAGCCCCAACTGACCAAATGACCACCGGAGGGAATCAGGGATCACCTCCCCTTACTCCCCCAGTGGTCACCAACCCCCTCCCACCCAAAAAAAACCCCACACTTTTTTTCCCAGCCTCTATACCAGCCTGAAATGTCATACCCAGCTCCCTGGCAGCAGTATGGAAGTCCCTGGAGCCGTTTTTAGTGGGTGCTGTGCACTTCAGGCAGGTGGACCCAGGCCCCCCCCCCCCACCTGTTACACTTGTGGTGGTAAATGGGAGCCCTCCAACCCCCCCCCCACCAAAACCCACTGTACCCACATGTAGGTGCCCCCTTCACTCCTTAGGGCTATGGTAGTGTTGTACAGTTGTGGGGAGTGGGTTTTTGGGGGGAGTTGGGGGGGGGGTTGGGGGCTCAGCACCGAAAGTAAGGGAGCTATGTACCTGGGAGCTATTTTTTTTTTATTTTTAGAAGTACCCTCTAGGGTGCCCGGTTGGTGTCCTGGCATGTGAGGGGGGCCAGTGCACTACAAATGCTGGCTCTTCCCACAACCAAATGCCTTGCATTTCGCCAGGTTTGAGATGGCCGGGCCCGGTTTCCATTATGGCTGAAAAATGAAGCCGGCCCTCTACACCCGGCGATCGATTTAGCCAGCCCCAACCGTATTTTGAAAATACGGTTGGCTCTGCCCCCTTGCGGCGCCGCCCCCGAAGATGGCTGACCAGCTATTTGGCAGGCGCCGTTCGATTATGCCCCTCCATATGATCACTGGAGCAGTAAAAGAAGGAAGCCCCCTTACTCCCCGAGTGGTCACTAACCCCTTCCCCCCTCATCCCCCAAAGATATGAATGAAATAGTATATACCAGCCTCTATGACAGCTTCAGATGTTATGGCCAGTTCAATTAGAGCAGCAAGCAGGTCCCTGGAGTAGCATTGTGGTTGGTGCAGTGCACTGTAGAGAAGGGGACCCTAGCTCATAATCCACTCTGTTACACTTGTGGTGGAAAGTATGAGCCCTCCAAAACCCACAAAAACCTATTGTACCCACATATAAGTGACACCTGCAGCCATAAGAGCTATTGTAGTGGTGTATAGTTTGGTACAGTAATATTTTGATAGGTTTTAGAGGGCTCACCATACAAAGTAGGGGGGTAAGGGTGAGATGTGTACCTAGAACCTTTTATGTGAAGTGCACTGTAGTTCCCCCCCCCCCCCCCCCCCCCCCCAGGGTGCCCCTCTGCTCTACTGGGATGTCTATGTGGCTAGTCTACTAAGAATGCTGGCTCCTCCTATATCCCACTGGCTTGATTTTGTGCGTTTTTCACTTGTTTTTTTTTTTTTTTGAGAATGGTCCAGAAAGATAGATGCACTAAGCACAAAATGTCTAGAAAATGTCTAGCCATTTTTGAAACAAAAAGACAGATGATCAATTCTTTCAAATAAAAAATAATTGCTGCTGCCTTGAGGAAGAGAGACAATTCACCTGATGTACTAGTGTCTTGGCAGCAATTTTCTTATTTGAAAGAACTGACCACATTGCTTTTATGTTTATATGTTGTCATGCTCAGCCGCCAGATCCGCACCACTCTTTCTCAGTCTCTTCCTTTCTTTACCAAGCACGCCCTTCACTCCCGAGTCGACAGTCTGCAATCAGGGTCTTCGGACAACAGGCAAATCACCAGAAGTGCTTTATTATCTCCTGAGTACATTTACTCTGCTTTAAGGCTTCACAGGCCTTTCCCTCTCCTCAGTGTAGCTCCACTTTTAAACAAAGTTCATTGGAGCCCTGCTTGCAATATAGTTCAGCTTGGGCCTGCTTTCCACACAGTTCACTTTAGCCCTGCTTTCAATATGGTTTTCCCCAGCACTGCTTCTAATCCAGTACTTAGTAGCACTGCTCTTTCCCACAGTTAATGAGCACTGCTCACAATTCAGTTCAGTTAGCAATGTTTTCCTCCTCAATTCAGTTTTAGCACTGCTTTCAAACACAGTTTAGTTTAGCATTGCCTTCAAACACAGTTCATCTTAGAAATGAAATTAAACAGTTCAATTCAATGGCAATATGGTCTAAGTCACTTTCTCACTCTTAGACCTAATGACCCACCTCCCTCATTTGTCAGCACAAAACCACCTGACATCCACCCACCGGGTCAATTCACCAATGCTTCATTCACTCTCTCCAGTTCAGTTCATAACTCACTTTAAGAGCCCTCCACCAGCACTTCCATTTCCTCCTCATTCTCCCCTCCTTTCTCCTCCTCCAGTTCCATTCTCTCCTCCCCTTCCTCCCGGTCCAGGGGCTCCTCCCTTCCCCCATCTGATTCCATCTCCCAATCACACCCCGGCTCCTCCCTCCCTTGCATAGATTCTTCTCCCTTCACCTGATCTGTCTGCTGGTGCTGCACTGCCTTCTGGGGCTTGTAGTTTCTTAGCTCCTGGCTTCTCTGACGTTGCCCTGCCTTCTGGGCTTTGTAGTTCCTTGGTTCTGAATCTCTCTGGTGCTGCACTGCCTTCTGGGGCTTGTAGTTTCTTTGTTCTTCACAATGTGCTGGCATTGCCTGCTGAGATTGAAAGGACAGAGGACATTTTCTGACTGTATTGCCAATATTGATGACCCCTGATAAAGGCATTCCGCCGAAACACGGCCATTGTCGGGTTTCTTAATAAAGTATTGGATGTCAACTCACTTTTTGAGGTCCACTGTGCTTTTTTTCTTTTTCTTTTTTTTTGCCTGGCTTGATTTCCTGTGCTTTGGACTCCCTCTTTTTTTGTTGCCTAGAGGTACCTTGTGCCATTACGTGGATATCATTGATTCTACTGCATCTACTAATCATTTCTATAGGGCTACTAGACATATGCAGTGCTGTACACTAAACAAGTAAGAGATGGTTCCTGCTTAACATAGCTTACTATCTAATCAAAACAGACAAAGAAGGGATTAGGGAATTACTTATAGTGGGAATGATTAAAACAGACATGGGTACTGAGTAAGTGAATAGGAGTTAAAAGCTAAAAGCAGCCTCAAAAAGGTGGGCTTTTAGCCTAGATTTGAATACGGCCAAAGATGAAGTTTGACATACTGACTTGTGAAGTCTATTCCAGGCACATGGTTCAGCAAAATAAAAGGAACGGAATTGAGAGTTGGAAGTAGAAGAGAAGGGTACAGATAAGGAAGACTTACCTGATAAACAGAGTTCCAGGGGAGGAGTGTAAGAGAGGAGAGATACAATCAAGCTCTACCTCTAGACCACCCCAGCACTACCTGGATAGTGTCAGAGTGGTCAGTATAAAATTTCAGTGGTTTTGTATGGATTATGCCACTAATAGTCAGGGTATGGGATCAGGGAGTTGCACTTATCCTGCTACAATCTGCTCCTATCCGGATAAATGCTGATAAATATGAGGCCAGAGAGTATATGATTTCCCCCCCCCCCCCCCAACAAAAAAAATAATGTCATGACTCTTGTTTAGTGACATTTAATAACAGCAATAACAGCAATAACAGCATTATTGCATGTTTTCTGCTACAAAGAACATTTTATATAATGAGTTTAGAGAAAGATAATTATGTGAGAATACCATTATTGTCCATAAGGGCCTATAAAATATTATTAGGAACAGTTTGATTAAACATATTAGAATCCTCATCAGTGAATGACAATACATTTTAGCAGAGATCTTCTCTATAGCTCCAGCAAGACCTCAATAATTAACATTGGTTGCCGTAGCACTTGAGTGCAACGCCGCTACAATACTGTCACCCACACAATTATTAAGCACTTATGAACTGAAGGTCATCAAGTATAATATAAAACCAAAGGACTGACATAAATAATACAGAAATGCACATGCTTAAATACGTTATACAGCAAAATTAAACAAATGCTTCTTAAAGTGCTCCAAGCTTTATAATCTCACACCAAGAATCTACGATTGTTTTGAAGGTTCTGAATAGCTGTTATTGTTAGAAAGAACTGAACGATAAGTGAGTCAGCTGGCCACATATATTTTCTCATGATATAGAATTTAGTATACTCTAACACAGGGAAGCCTATGGTAGAGCCTCTATAGAATATAAAAGTACTCTCTTCAATGTCATATTTTTTTGTTTAACTACTAGCCAAAATAATGACTCTACTACAATCTACTGAAAACTAAGTCGTCAACTTCACCATCAAAAAGGTAGATTGTTGGTTCACTTTCAAATGAATATATATTGGCAGCAACTTCCTACGCAAAAGCTGTTAAAAGACGCGGCCGCCATTACACTCTCATGATGACAGAGACACACAGAGGGGGTCCACACTGTGTGAGTGTTTGCCAGGTTACAACTATGTTAGTTCACTTTATTTTGGAGTTAGTACTGATAGGTTTTTTTTTCTCAGCATGTCTGCAACAGCTCAGATCCCTTGAGAAAGCACCAGCGAAACAGGAGCCTGTTGGGGTCTAGTGAGCTTTCAGATTGTGCAGATAAGTGCCCGCTTTTTGCCTGTCTTTTTTATACAGAATTTAGAAAAATAGTAAAAAATATTAAAATACAAAAAAAGAGACATCTGTACTGTAAATACAAAACTATCAGACTGTGAATACAAAATTATTAGGAGGTGGGGGGGTTTCGGTCGATGATTATAAGAGTCACGGAAAGGACTTCATCCAATTCATGGGTGTAGATTACTAAAACACGTCCCCATGACAGTATGAGACTTTCCCCCTTACAATATATTTTCTATATTTTTTGTTTAACAGTTTATTAATTTTTGGAGTAAATTAAAAGCATAAAATCATATGGGTTACCATCTTACCAATCCATTGTGCAGTGTGCTGTTGAAGTTTAGCAGCAGGTCCCACATCAGTTAATAACCAAAATTATTTCTTTTCATAACATGCTATTTTTTTTAGCAATATCTAAAAGGACCTCTCTCAAGTAACTGCAAAAGATAAATTATTTACCAATCCTTTCATCTGAGGTCTTATATTTATCTAATGTAAGTCCAGGATTTCTAATCTTTGAATGGATAATATCTTCCGTCTTCAAACATGATTTCATCTGAGGACAATGAAGAAAGCTTAAGATTTATTCAAATTTGAAACTAGCTTACTGTCAGACGTTCATAAGGCTTCTGCCTGCAGGCACTCAAAAGTACTGGTAGGGAACACTGCAGTCTAACTTGAAAAGCAGAAGTAAATTATAATATCATCTGCATGAAACTTATATGAAATCCCCAAGTTTTAAATAAATCATAGTGGCAATATAAATGCAATAAAGAAAATTGAGGAATGTTGAGGATCCCCTTCAAATATCCTCCCAGTATGACACAATGGGGCTCATTTTCGAAAGAGAAAAATGTTTAAAAAGTGTCATAAATTGGTATTTGGACGTTTTGCTTACCAAAATATTCAAATTGCTATTTTCAAAACCCATTTTCTAAATGTTTTGATATGCAGTTCATCAGCAGTGCGTTCAAATCACAAGGGGGTGTTTTGGGGGCTGGATATGGGCATTTCCAAATTGGAACAAAACAAAAACGTCCTGAGCTACAATCAGAGCCGTAGCAAGGGGAGCTGACACCCGGGGCGGGTCGCAGCTGCGCACCCCCCCCCCCCCCCGGGTGCAGCATGGCGTAACCCTCCTCCCGCTGGAGCGCATCCCCCCCCCCGGAGCACATACCTGCGGCGAGGGACAGGCGGGAGGGCCGATCCGCCCCGACTGCACGTTGCTGGGGTGTGTCGGCTCCGTGCTGGTTCACTGCTCTCTCTGTCCCGGAACAGGAAGTAACCTGTTCCGGGGCAGAGAGGGCAGTGCACCAACGCGGAGCCGACACCCCCCAGCAGCGTGCACCCGGGGCGGACCGCCCCCCCCCCCGCCTACGCCACTGGCTACAATGTAAACGTTTTGGTCTAGACCTGTTGTTTTTATCATGACTGAGTCAGAAAAAAAATGCCCTAAATACCAGATGACCACTGGAGGAATTAAGGCATGACCCCCTAACTCCCCAAGTGGTCACTGACTCCCTCCCACCCCATAAAGATGTATAAGAAACAGTACATATCAGCCTCTATGACAGCCTCAGATGTTACAGCCAGTCCTATTAGAGCAGCAAAGATGTCTCTGAAGTAGTCTAGTGGTCAATGCAGTGCACTGTAGAGAAGGGGATTCAGGCCCAAAATCCATTTAAACTATTTCACTTGTGTTGGAAAGTGTGAGTCCTTGAAAACCCACATATAGGTGATGCCTGCAGTCATATGGGCTATTGTAGTGGTGTACAGTTGGATACATTAGATTTTTGATGGGTTTTGGGGGGATCACCATACAACGTGTAATTAAACTCTGGAATTCGTTGCCAGAGAATGTGATAAAGGCGGTTAGCTTAGTGGAGTTTTAAAAAGGTTTGGACGGCTTCCTAAAGGAAAAGTCCATAGACCATTATTAAATGGACTTGGGGAAAATCCACTATATCTGGGATAAGCAGTATAAAATGTGTTGTACTTTTGGGGATCCTGCCAGGTATTTGTGACCTGGATTGGCCACTGTTGGAAACAGGATGCTGGGCTTGATGGACCTTTGGTCTTTCCCAGTATGGTAATACTTATGTACTTATCTACAATGTAAAGGAGCAAAAACTGAGATGTGTACCTGGAACCTTTTATGTGAAGTGCCCCCTAGGGTCTCCCACTGCTCTGCTGGGTTGTCTGTGTGGTCTGTCTGTCTACTAAGAATGCTGGCTCCTCCTTCATCCCAATGGCTTGATTTTCTGTGTTTTTCACTTGGGCATTTTTTTTTTCCAAAAATGATCCAAAAAGATAAAAGCACTGAGTACAGCAATGTATAGAAAAATGCCATTTTCTAAACAAAAAGATTAACGTTTTTCCTTTTCAAAAAGTTATATTCGTCACTTGATTTTTAGACATTTTGAGCAAAACATTCAACGTCAGATTTAAACATCATATCAAAAATGGCCTTCCACATCTCCCACTATAACTTGAGAGGAATGTTTCAAAAGGAATGAATGGAACATTACAAATCCATCACCCTAATCCCTAAAGTGACAAAAAGTTTTCATAAAATGGCATGATGCATCATGTCAAAGGCCAATGTAACATTAAAAAAATATCATCAAATTGCTGTCTCTTTAGGTTTTAATCCTCCATAATAGAATCAAATACTGAGTCTAGAAGGGTCTTCAGAGCCTATCCAGATTGAAATCCATGTTAATTAGAGTTAAGAATATCATATATATTTAAAAAAAAATCCTTGCAAGTATCTTTTACCCATCTGTTCCAACAACTTCCCCATGAATGAAAAACTAGAGATTGGGATGATAACTACTCAGATCTAATAGGTTAAGAGATGGTGTCTTCAAAATAGGCTTGACACTACTTCATTTGAGATCTGTCAACACTACATCATCTGACACTGAGATCCAGAATAAGGAGGAACTCAGCAACCATTTTAGGAGTCATCTTAAGATACCCAATAGGACAACTATCAAAGATATAGTAATAGCATTCATCAATTGAATCACCTTCAAAACATCTGCCTTACTTATCCCTACAAAAGTTCCCAATAGCTTCTGAAGTGATTTAACTCAATTTTCAACTATTTATGAGAAGTTGGACCCAGATAGTTTATCAGGTGATCTATCTTATCAGAAAAATGAGATGGGTGACTAATGGAGAACTCTATCTTCTTGGTAACATAATCAGGCTGAAGACCCAAAAGGACCTATCCATGGTGTAAATTCTATAACATAGGTTTTAACATTGATGCACTGATTGCATGTGTAAATGTATAGAATAATGGCTATGTGCATATACATGCTTATCTGTCAAAATTCCATCTAAATTTACACCTTACCAACTGCAAAGGTATTAAATACAAGACCTCCTATGCATCCAGTTTCTCCTTTTTGGGCAGCCAGCTTTGGAACGCTCTGCCAAGATCCATCCGAACAATCAACGACCATCTACCATTCAGAAAAATGTTGAAGACCTATCTCTTCAAGAAAGCTTACCCTAATGACCCAACTTAACTTTTTAAGCCCACCCACATGATTCCTGCCGCGACGATTATTATACCTTTGACCATGTCTCACAATCTCCTTATGCTTATTCCTCAATCTCTTCCTCTCCATCCTTCCTACTCCTTACCCCTCCCAATCTCTTCTCCTTTTGCTCATCCTATCTTTGTTTACCTCTCCATGCTCAATTTACATATCCTCAAAACCCCACTACTACTATGTTTACTACAAACTGTAACATTCTCCTTCAAGACTTTGTATTTCTATTTACTATGTAAGCTGCATTGAAACTGCTATGTGTGGGAAAGCACGGGGTACAGATGTAATTAATAATAATAATAAATAGTGTTCTGTAACTACCTGCTTAAATTAGGGGCCCTTCTACTAAGCCATGGTAGGCTCTACGTGCGTGCAGCATGCGCCCAAATGAGACTACCGCCAAGCCAGCGCGCCCTCCTGGCGGTAATTTCAGATTTGGCACTCGTCCATAATGTGTGGATGATTTATTTTTTTTCCTCCTACATGCGCCGGTTCTGGTGGTAATCGGCACTTGGCGCACGCCGACTAGTCACCACATATGTAGCGTGTGAGCCTTTACTGCTAGATCAATGGGTGGCAGTAAGGGCTCAGGCTGGTTTTAGGCACATGCTGGTTTCATTTTTACTGCAGGCCCTTTTCCCGTCCCATTAAAAAAGCCATTTTTTGTAGATGTGGTAAGAATATGGCCCAGCATGCGCCCAATACACATGCCTACACTACCGCAGGCCACTTTTTACCATGGCTTAGTAAAAGGGCCCCTTATATAGCACATATTTACAAGGGAGTGTACACATAGAGGGGCATAATCGAAAGGGATGCCCGAGTTTTGCTGAGGACGTCCTCGTAAAATGTCCTGATGGAGGGACGGGGAAACCAGTATTATCGAAACAAGATGGACGTCCATATTGCGTTTCGATAATAAGGTCGGGGACACCCAAATCTTGAAATTTAGGTTGTCCTTAGAGATGGTCGTCCCTAGACTTGGTCGTTTCTGATTTTCGGCGATAATGGAAACCAAAGACGCCCATCTCAGAAACGACCAAATACAAGCCCTTTGGTAATGGGAGGAGCCAGCATTCGTAGTGCACTGGTCCCCCTGACATGCCAGGACACCAACCGGGCACCCTAGGGGGCATTGCAGTGGACTTCATAAATTGCTCCCAGGTGTAAAGCTGCCTTACCTTGTGTGCTGAGCCCCCCCAAAACCCGCTACCCACAACTGTACACCACTACCATAGCCCTTATGGGTGAAGGGGGGCACCTAGATGTGGGTACAGTGGGTTTGTGGTGGGTTTTGGAGGGATCACATTTACCACCACAAGTGTAACAGGTAGGGGGGATGGGCCTGGGTCCGCCTGCCTGAAGAGCACTGCACCCACTAAAACTGCTCCAGGGACCTGCATACTGCTGTGATGGACCTGAGTATGACATTTGAGGCTGGCATAGAGGCTGGCACAAAATATTTTGAAAGATTGTTTTGAGGATGGGAGGGGTTTAGTGACCACTAGGGGAGTAAGGGAAGGTCATCCCTGATTCTCTCCGGTGGTCATCTGTTCAGTTCTGGCACCTTTTTGTGCCTTGGTCATAAGAAAAACAGGACCAGGTAAAGTCGTCCAAGTGCTCGTCAGGGACGCCCTTTTTTCATTATGGGTCGAGGACATCCATGTGTTAGGCACGCCCAAGTCCCGCCTTCGCTATGCCTCCGACACGCCCCCGTGAACTTTGGCCATCCCTGCGACAGAAAGCAGTTGGGGACGTCCAAAATTGACTTTCGATTATACCGATTTGGACGACCCTGTGAGAAGGAAGCCCATCTTCCAATTTGTTTCGAAAGATGGGCATCCCTCTCTTTTGAAAATAAGCCTGATAGTTACCTGATACTGGGGTCCACCTTGGGGGTCAGCACCCAAGAAAAAGATCTAGGTATCTTTGCAGATAATATGCTGAAATCTTCAGTGTGTGACTGCGGCCAAAAAAGCAAACAGGATGCTAGGAATTATTAAGAAAAAGTACCTGTATATAATATGTAAACCACTGTGATTGTAACCACAGAAAGACCGTATGTCAAATTCTATCCCCTTTCATTTACACTGGTTCTATGGCTAGCATAAGGTTTGCATATATATAGTTAGGCTGATTAGGCTAGTATTCTATTTATTTATTGCATTTGTATTCCACATTTTCCCACCGTATGGGAGATTCAATGTGGCTTACATATTGCTAAAAAGGCGGTTACAAAATTTAGATTTGTAGAAGTCTAGTACATAATACAGAAGTACTATAAATGCTTAGGTTGATATATTAGCATATTGTGAGAGAGGTTAATATTATTGTTTTCCATTTCTGAACTTTTCGTGATGTATGGTGGTGTGGGATTAGGCAGATCCAGTGGGGAAAGACTTCTTGAAAAGATGTGTTTTTGGATTTTTTTCTGAATTGTAGGTAGTTTTCTGTGAGTTTCAGGTCTTTGGGTAGTGAGTTCCAAAGTTGTGTGCCAATAAACAAGAGGCTGGCGGCATGTGAAGATTAGTATTTTATACCTTTGCAATTGGGGTAGTGAAGGGTTAGGTAGGTTCTTGCTGTTCTCGTCATGTTTCTATAAAGGAAAGAACATATTTATGTTCGATTATAGAATAAGATCCTACCAGGTGCCATCTGGGTGCCTAATATTAGACATAGAATTCCATATAGGTGTTAATTTTATAAAAGGGGGCCTCAGTTAAGTGTGCAGGAAGGGGTCTATTTTTAGACTCTATTTTATAAAGGCACATAGATGCCTTTAGGACTTTATAAAATATTGAGAAGCAAAAGAAGCTGGTCATACTGAAGGTGACCAATGTCTGAATATCAGAACTTAAGTGGCCAAGTGCTAATTCTGCCACCTGAATGCACCCAAGATAACCAGCTTTGTGTTCAGGGCTAACCTCAATATTTAGCAGCACTTAGTCGCTTAGCCTCGGCCAAGCAATCTAACCAGTCAGCAGCCAGCTAAATTGCTTCGAATGTCATGCAACATATATTCAGGGGCATCCTATCTTATAACAGTGAGCTACATGGACAGCAGCTAAATATTGCTGCTTTGTGTATAGCAGCCTAGTGAGCTCTGTATTAACCCAATCTCCTTTTCCTGTCTCTAACAACTTATTTTCAGTCAGTAAACTCTTTAAAAATTATTTATCTGCCTCCTCATGGGATTTACACCATTGATGGAGCCCTATTCAAAACTTCCACAGCATACCAAGGAACATAATAAACTAATTTTGTGCCTTGCTATGGATGTTTCAAATCTCCCTATCCCCAGCTCCATGAACGTTGAATCCCACAGGTCTATTAGTATATCTACCTTCAACCCATTGGACACCCCTTTCTTAAAAGGCCAATCATCAGAAAATTGTTTTAAATTAAATATTTTGCTCCACATCGTAATGATTCTGTGGAATCCCAATATACCAGGGAAAAATTAACTCAAGAACAATGATAAAACGTGACCCGTTGAGTGAAAGGTACCAAACGTGGGGTTGCAAATAACAGACATATGGGCTATAAAAGTTTGGAGGGTTAAATTTGGGCAACTTTCATTTTTGAAAGTTGTGGGGTCCTTTTACAAAGGCGTGCTAGCGTTTTTAGCGTGTACTAAAAATAAGCACTCTCTAAATGTTAGAGTCGCCTATATATTTCTATGGATGTCTCTAGCGTTTAACACATGCTAATGATTAGCAGGCACTAAAACCATTAGCACACCTTTGTAAAAGGACCCCTCTGTGTACTAGGGTCAGTAGAATGGCACTGTGCAATTTTTCTCACAGCTTTTGATTTTTTTCATGTTCTACAGCCTAGAAACTGCAAGGGTAAGGGTAAGGGTAATGGGATTTGATGCACTGCCTTTCCGTGGTACAAAGTGGTTCACATTTATTATATGCTGGTATTTTCTCTGTCCCTAGTGGACTCACACTCAAGAATTTAGCAAATCATAAACAGTAGATCCAGTTTTTGTTGCTTGCTCTCAGGGATAAGCATGTCTTTCCTGAATCTAGCTCAATAATAAAATTGTCTATGGACTTTTCCTCCAGAAATTTGTCAAGCCCCTCCTAAATTCAGCATGGCCATATCCTCCAGCAATAAACTTCACAGCTTAATTGTGCATTGAATGAAAAAAAATACTACAATGTATTTTAAATTCGCTACCTGGCAGTTTCATGTACTATCTCCTAGTCTTAGCACCATTGGAAAGTGTAAATAACCATTCTCTATTTATTTGTTCCATTATTTTATAAATCTATATATAATCCCCTCTCAGTCATTGCTTCTTAAAACTGAAAAGCACTTCTGTTAAGTATTTCTTCAGAAGAGAGCTGTTCCAACCCCTTTATCATGTTTGTCACCTTTTTGTGTACTTTTTAAGTTCCGCTATCTCTTTTTTGAGATAGGGTGACCAGAATGGCAAAAAATACTCAAGGTGCATTCACATCTTGAAACGATACCGAGGCATTATGATAGTCTCCATTTTTATTCTCCATTTCTTTATGAATAATTCCTTATATTCTATACTTTTTTGACTGCTACCCCCCACCCCCACTAAGGAGGACATCAATATACTGTCTACATCTGGATTATTGTAATATAGTCTATACAGGGTTACCTAAATCAATCAAGGGATTACGATCACTACAAAATACTCGAGCACATTTTTTAATGGAACACAAAACGTCACAATCATGTTAGTTCTCTTTTCTGCAAATTATATTGGCTTATGGTTTCCTTTAGGATACAGTTCAAAGTTTTACTTCTATCCTTTAGCGTGCTTCATGAAGGAGTTCTGGACTACCTTTGTAATCATATTATTCCTTATGTTCTATCACCGGTTCTCTTTAGCTGGTTCTCCTTCAGTTATCAAGAGTTCATTGGGAGTCTACAAAAGCTAGTGTTCTTTCTCTTTCTAGCTCTATTTTTATGGAGTGGGTTCTCCTTGGAGCTTCGGTCCGAACTTTCATACTCTGGGGTCCTTTTACAAAGGCGCACTGAAAAATGGCTTGTGGAAGTGTAGGCATGGGTTTTGGGTGCGCGTCAATCCATTTTTTAGTGCGCCTGTAAAAAAGGCCTTTTTTTAACCGAAAATGGATGTGTGGCAAAATCAAAACTGCCATGCATCCATTTTGGGTCTGAGACCTTACCACTAGCCATTGACCTAGCAGTAAAGAATCTGGGTGGTAATGACCTACACGCATCAAATGCCACTTGGCGCAAGTCCATTACGTACACCTGAAAATAAAAAATATTTTTCAGACGCGCATATCAGACATGCACCAAAAATGAAATTACCACAAGAGCCACACGGTAGTCAGGCAGTAACTCCATTTTGGCGCACATTGGGCGCATGTAGACGCTTACATGGTTTAGTAAAAGGGCTCCATTATTCCTTATGTTCTATCTCCGGTTCTCTTTGGCTGGTTCTCCCTCAGTTATCAAGAGCTCATTGGGAGTCTACAAAAACAAGTGTTTTTTTCTTTCTAGCTCCACTTTTATGGAATGAGTTGGCTTTGGAACTCTAAATTTAAAGCTGGCCTCAAAACTTGCATATTCTCAAGGGTGTTTAAGCTCTCTTAACTAATGCTGGGAGGTGATTGATAGGATAGATCACTACATTCTATATTCTACATGTTGCAGTTTAGATTTTAGATTTCTTTATTCTTTGTGATTAATATGCTTTTATTTTGAATGGAGTTCCTTTTCATGTTTTTCATTTCTTTTAATTTTTTTATTGTACAGCCCTGAAACCTGGCTAGTCCAAAATTTATGGTGATTTATCAAATGTTGTAAATAAACATAAACAACAACGACTCCAAGATCCTTTGTCTGATTGGTGACTCCTAATAAGGAACCCAGAATCATGAGCCTAAATTTTTTAAACAGCTTCCTAAGTTTAGGTGCTACCAATGTGCACAAATGTCAACATTGTAGTCAATTAGCACATACGTGGCAACTTAAATCCACAAATGATCTCATAAAGTACTGGCTAGTTCCTTAATGTACACATTTATGTGTGAAAAATACATGCTAGCATTTACACCAGTCATAGAGATGGTTTTAATGGTAGCACTCACAGTTACACACATTCAGTGTGTATAAAGACAAGTAGGCACATACATATTCAGTTTTGATGGGATGCAGGGGTGGCTTGGTGGGCAATGGATTTTCTCTTTTCTCCCCCTCCCCCCCCCCCCCCCCCCCGCTGCATTATCTTTGCTGGTAGGGATGCCCAATCCCCATCAGCCAATGAGATCCGCTGCCTGGAATTGCCTCAGTGCCACTTCAGCAGTGAAGAAATCGGCTTCCAGCTGCCAACACTGGCACTTCTATGCATGTTCAGTTAATGCATGAACTGAACATGCGTGAGGAGTACCGGTGTCAACGGCTAGAAAGGAGGCTGCTGACTTCTTCATTGCTGAGGTAGCACTGGGGCAGTTCCAGGCAGCAAATCTCTCATCAGCTGACTGTTAGATCATGAAGGAGCAAAAGGGGCACTCAGGGAGGATAAGGCCATAGCGGAGAGATTGAATGAATTTGTTGCTTTGGTCTCTACAGAAGAAATGTACCAGAAATGGTTTTCAAGGGTGACAATGCGAAGGAACTGAAATAAATCTCATTGAACCTGGAAGACGTACTGAGCCAAATTGACAAGTTAAAAAGTGATAAATCACCTGGACCAGATGGTATACACCCCAGGGCTCTGAAAGAACTCAGACATGAAATTGCTCTACTACTGTATCAGAAAAGCAAATACTGTACTACTTGCTCTTTCTGGAAATTGATGTTGTTAGTGATCATTAAAATCGTCCATAGTACCTGAAGTTTGGAAGGTGGCCAATGTAATGCCAATTTTTAAAAAGGGTTCCAGAATGATCTGAGAAATTACAGACTAGTAAGCCTTATTTCAGTGCCAGGGAAAATAGTGGAAACTATTATAAAGAATAAAATTACAGAACATATAGATAAACGTAGTTTGATGGGACAGAGTCAGCATGGGTTCAGCCAAGTGAATTCTTGCCTCACCAGTTTCCTTAATTTCTTTAGAAATCAAACAAAATAAAACATGGAAAAGAAAATAAGATGATACCTTTTTTATTGGACATAATACATTTCTTGATTAGCTTTTGAAGGTTGCCCTTCTTTGTCATATTGGAAATAAGCAAATGTGGTAGATGACAGTATATATAAGTGAAACATCAAAGCATTTCATTGACAGTCTTAACATGGTGGGGGTGGGTAGGAGGCATGCATGGGAACGTCAAAGCATTTCAGTGATAGTCTAACAGGATGGGGGTAAATAGGTGAGGGGAGGGTGATAAACAGAGAAATACAACTTTATGGTTTATAATGGGCCAGAAAACCCAGATCCTTGTTGGGTGTCAAAATATTCAATCATTCGTTTTACATAGCACTGGGAAGGCCTACTGGAAGGGGTTTTGCAGTGGGCCTTGGATTAGGGTATAAAAGGGTACTTGCAGGGAGATAGAGAGATTGGTTTGGGAGGGGAGGTCTTTGATTGGAGGGTGAAGGATGGGGAAGGAGAGTTGGAGTCTTCTATTTATACATCTCTGGTCCCTTTCAGATGGTGCTTGGGAGGCCACGTGTTAACAGCCTAATGTTCTCGAGCAGGAAAAATAACAACAGTTTTGAGGAAGATTTTGTAGCTACAGATGTACAGAGAGGGAAAAACATGCTGGCAACCTTTTGAAAAGCACTTATCCATATAACAGCAGCCACATTGGAATGAATTCTATATATTGTACTGAACAAATTGGCAATGAAAAACCCCCCCGCTATTCTATGAGCTGTGATTAAAGTTAGGAGTGGTTTATAGAATAGTGCATACACCATGGAATCAGACATGTCCATTTGCACCAACTGAAATGTGGTGCAAATATACGCACCTGAATTAGGCACAAACCTCTCCCTTATTCTATAGCAATGTGTGTAAATGCTTGGAATGCCCCCGTTCAGCCCATGAACTTCAGATTTCTGTGTCCCCTTTCTTTACTCACATGTAAAATTAGGCATGAATCCCACTCCTAAATTTATGCACATTAATTCCAATTACATCTAATTAGTGCCAATAATTGCATGTTAAACACTGAATTATTGGTGCTAATTAGGTCATAATTCAATTAAATTTGCATATGCAATTTTTGGAGACTTTTATAGAATTAGGAGGTATATGGATAAGTGCGTTATCCTAGTGCCACTGAAAAACTTACAGACAGCTCCGGCATTATCCAGATAGATCCAGGAAGCTTAATATATGTAAGATATTTAAATGCCTTGGCTGGTGCTTAAAAAAAACCATGTTGATAATGCTGTTTGAATATTAATTTGTTTGCTTCTCCAGGAGGGAAAGAAATAAAAACATTTTGGGAGGGGATAAGCAAGTTGGGAAATATTTATGTATATGGGTGGCAGTTAAGAAACCAATATAAATTTGCAGAGGAACATTCTTTCATTTCTTTGTTGCTGCAGCATTATTGCACCTTCTAAACAGAAAGGACAGGTAAAGGTTTTTCCCTCTGAGACCGCTACACTTATTAGTTTTTCGTGAGCATCATTCATAGTAACGATAGTAATATAGTAGATGACGGCAGAAAAAGACCTACATGGTCCATCCAGTTTTCCCAACAAGATAAACTCATGTGCTACTTTTTGTGTATACCTTACCTTGATTTGTAACTGTCATTTTCAGGGCACAGACCGTAGAAGTCTACCCAGCACTAGCCCCGCCTCCCAATCCCCAGCCCCGCCTCCCACCACCAGCTCCACCACCCAATCTCGGCTAAGTGATGGCTTTTACTTTACATTAACACACCAGGGGGCCCTTTTACAAAGGTGCGTAAGGGCCTACATGCATCCAGTGCATGCCAAATCAGCATTACCACCTGGCTACTGCATGCCCCGGATGTTAATTCTGAATTGGGCACGCGCTGAAAACACGCAGTAGAAATATTTTCTACCGCGTGGTGCTTATCCGGTGGTAAACAGCAGTGGATGCACGCTGCATGCCTACCACCCGGGTAGCACATTAGACGTTACCACAGTCAAGGGGTGGCAGTAAGGCCTCAGGTTGAAAATGGACGCACACTGGTTTTTATTTTGCCACGTGTCCATTTTCCAGCCCCTTAAAAAAAAGACCTTTTTTCCAGGATGCGGCAAAAACTGCCCCGGCAGTCGTCCAAAAGATAGGCTCATACTGCCGCAGGCCACTTTTTACTGCAGCTTAGTAAAAGGGCCCCCAGGTTTTTAATCCGTGTGCCCACAGAATTCTTTATCAACATCACATCATCACTGCAGGACCCCTGACGAAGGCTTACATACCAAAACACAGCCCACGTCAGGGTTTGCCTGTATTTGTTATCGAAGAATATAAATTGTGGGACATTTACAACTGTATGATTTTGGGACTTTTGTTCTTTGGATTTGTGGTTTTGGTAACCTTACCCTTTTTGGAAGGATGGAGTCAGTCCAGAAGGTGGCTACAAAATTGGTAAGCAGTCTCGGTCATAAAATATACAAGGATATGCTTAGGAACTTCAATATGTATACACTGGAAGGGGTCTTTTCTCCAAGCTGCAGAGAAAAAGGGCCCTTTTTACCACAGTGGGTAAAAAGCCCCCCAGACACACATGGCCACATGGTAAGAGAACTCTCACCACGTGGCCATGCAACAGGGATGCCTTACCGCCACCTAATGAGGTGACGATAAGGGCTCCTGTGCTAACCCAGCAGTAACCAGGCAGCGGAAGACGATGCCGGATAACTGCTGGGTTACCACCGCACAAGCCATTTCCGGAGATTTTCTTTTCCCTCAGAAATAGCGCACGTTCAGGGCGGGACTACCACCAGCGGCCATGTTGGGCCTGTGGTAGTCCCAAAGAGCAAGTAGTAAGCCCGCATTGCGCTTACTGCTGTCTATAAAAGGGCCCTGAAGAGAGGCGGGACAGAGGGGGTATGATAGAGGCATTTAAATACATCAGTGGCATTAATGTACAGGAGGTGAGCCTTTTTCAAATGATGGAAAACTGGAATGAGGGGGCATACAATGAAATTAAGAGGAAATAGGCTTAGGAGGAATCTAAGAGAATACTCTTTCTTGGAATGGGTGGTGGATATATGGATTGGCCTCCCAGTGGAGGTCGTGGAGACAAGACTGTGTCAGAATTTAAGAAAGCGTAGGACAAGCATGTGGAATCCCTTAGGAAAGGAAGAATTAGTGATTACTGAGGATGGCCAGACTAGGTGGGTCACTTGGCTCTTATCTGTTGTCATATTTCTATGTTTCTGCTTGCTGTTCTTCTATGGAAGGTTTTGTGTCCGTCTTTTGTTTTTTGTTTTTTTAACCTCTATACCTATTAACATTCAGCAAAAGACTAACCCCTTTGTGGGTCATCTACCTGTTTTCGGTTGCTGAGGAGCTGAGTCTCACATCAGATTGCAATGGGTTGGGCACATTAGGACAGGAAGTATCTCTTTCCCACTTGGAACACAGCTGTGTCCAGCACACTCCTTTGATGTTGAGTCCTTATCAGAGCCTGCCAAAGTAGTGAGCTCTGAGCTGGCGGAGTAATGCTAGGCATCTTTGATGACTTGTTTGGGCTTGCTCACCTCAGAAGTAAGAGGTGGCTCTTCTCAGACCCTGATGCTGACAGAATTGCTTGCAGGTAGTAATATGGCTAATGGAGTGAAATTGATGGAGCTGAGAGAGCAGAAAACCGCTGGATGAGGATCTATTGTTGGAACAAGCAGTTCTGGATTTCTGGTGAGCAAGCTGACTTCCCTGAGTTTGAAACCTGGAGTACTGTTGATGGATATGCTCTGGACTGTTTTGGTCAAGTTGGACACTGTGGTTTCTAAGTCTTCAGATATTGCTAACCTGGTTGCTAAGATGGGTAGCATAATTAGGAATTTGGGATGTGCATTTGTTTGAAACAACATTCACTGTATGCCTTTGGCAAATGAAATTGAACAAAAAACGCAAATTCATGGGTTTTTTTTTTCCATTTGTCCTCAATAGCATGCACTTTTCCAAAAGTGTGCTCTTCACAGGGAGTGTGCACTATTTGCATTCTTTTGGAAAAGGTGTGCACTCTTTCATGCACTATGAGGAAAGTGTGTACCCTCTTTGCAAATAATAGGCATCCTTTGCCAAAAGTGCACACGAGTGTGTGTTGTTTCCAAAAAAGTGCACACTCTTGATGATACACTCAAAATACACATTCCCGTAAATGTTATAGGAAACAAAACAAAATAAAAATTTCTGGTTGCACATCCCTATTAGGAAACAGGAATCCTTCTCTAAAGACTATGGGAGCGATATTCAAAGTAATTTAAGTGGGCAGGAGCATCTCCTGCCCAATTAAATTGATTCCAGACACTTAATTAGGGATATTCAGTGGCAGTTAACCGGTGAATATCCCCACAGACCACCCAAACAAAACGTGGGCTGGTCAGGGGTGGCACTGGGGCGGCACCACTTAGCTATGCAAGTTCAGCCATTTTGAAGAGGCGCCACAAGGGGCAGGAGTGAGGAGGTTGTGCTCCTGCCACCAACAACCCCGCTGGACCACCAGGGATACAGGTAGGCCTTGGGGGGGGAGGGCCTACCTGCATGGCTAGGGGACAGGGGGTCTTACTGCAGGCTGGGTGGAGGGGATGGAAATAGGAAACATTGTCAGGGGATGGGAGAGGGTTCGGGGATTCTTTTAAAAAAAGTTATGCGGGCCCCAGCCTGATATTCAGCCAGGGCTGCATTAGTTTCGGCACCCAGCCTGGCCAAAATTATCCACTGATATTCAGTGCCAGTGTCCAGACATGGCCTGGCACTGAATATCAGGGGATAATTTAGCCGGCGACAATCAGCGTTTGTTAAATGTTATTTTTATTGCTTACTTATATTACACACGTAATAACTTGTTACATGCAACACTGGGAAATAATACAAATTCAATATGTCTTCACATACAAAGAAAAAAAAGGAAAACATTTTTTTGACTTCATTTTTGTTTCGTATTTAACCCTTCCTTAGACTACAAACTTGGGGAGTGACCAAAACATTTAAGGAAATCAAAGTGGAATACAATAAACAAGGAATGGCCCAGCCCGCCCTACGTTAAATCATACAGGCTATTTAACAGTTGTTAATTCCCATGATACCCTCTTCAGGTCTATGAAAGCCCTAAGCTGATCTGGTACAAAAAAACATATTTGATTCCCAAATATGTAAGTATGAATTTACAAGGGTAAGCTAACAAGAAAGTAGCCCCCAACAATTTTGTTTCATCTCTCATTTGAGCCTGCAAATATGTGGGAAAATGTGGGATACAAATGTAACAAAATAAATAAATAAATAAATATCTAAGAAACTTTTCCATTTGTCTTGAGTAGATCTGGTGACATCTGGGAATATCCTTAATTTTTTACCACAAAATATTTGGTTAACATTCTTAAAGTATAACTTCAAAATGGCATTAAAGTCTTGTTCAAATACGAATTATGCCAATAATGTGGCCCTTTTTGTTACTTCTGATATTGAGTCCTCCAAAATCAAGGAAATATTTCTTAAATCATCCAATTTCTCCTCTTCTTGGACCTGTTCCATTTCTTCATAAGAACCTCCGGAAGAAAGAATATCTGATTTATAGGAGGAATATTTTGAGCTGAAATTTTTTAAATAGTTCTAAAAGAAGAATTCCAACAGGCCTTGGGAAGTTCAATATCCTCATATTTAGACGTCTGTTATAATTTTCAATTTGTTTGTCTGTATTGTAATTCTTGGTTTCTGTTTACAAGAGTCATTCTTTTAGAGTAAAAGTTCTATAAATTAAAAAAATTAGAAAAAATGTAAAATACTCTGTAAATTTGTCTCCATTTTCTTATTAATAATGTGAAGCTCCAAGAGAATAATACAGAAGCTTTGAATATAGTCCCACTCCAAGAATACCCATAAACCTGAAGGGCACCACTCAACACAGTGTGTTTCTTCTAGCAAAAAAGGTGCCGGTACTCAAATGCCAGGCCACCCTTCAGGGATGAGGTGATCACTGAGGGACTCATCCCACAATAGCCAGGACCCCTGCAACCAGTCACAGAATCTATGACAAGGCAGAATTGGTGTGTAGAGCCTGAGCTCTTTCATTAAAACATGGGGACCATGGGCCAATTTCAGCATACAATGGAAAAGGTGCCAGTACTCAGTACCCCCAAGTACCCCCTCAAAAAAAGCCCTGACTAAGACTAACCCCTCTGTTTACTGAGTCGTGCTGGCGACTGCCCTGCGCTAATCCTGACACCAGTGGCGTAGCCACAGGTGGGCCAGAGTGGGCTGGGGCCCATCCACTTAGGGCTCAGGCCCACCCAACAGCAGCACATATTCAGTGCTAGCTAGTGGGGATCCCAAGCTTCGCCAGCTGAAGACCTCTCCCTGATGGTGCTGAAAACACTGCTTTCCACTTCAGCAGTCAAAGCTTCCTAATCTGCTGATACTGGCCTCATCGCATTGGGGGGAAGGAGGGAGGAGAACACTTGGTGCCCACCCACTTCTTCACTAGGCCCACCCAAAATCTGCTGTCTGGCTACGCCCCTGCCTGACACAGCCTATTTACTTTGAATGGGCTGTGTTGGCATTGCTGCGCAGCTTAGTAAATGGGAGGGGGGGAGTCTAATTTTGCACTTAAAAACACTGTGAAGAAGGTTTACCTTCAGGCCTCAAGGTGGTTAAGCTGGAAATAGTAACCTGTATTTAAGGTTCAATTCATAGTCTGCTGTGGATTTATTTTCCTTAGTAACTGTGTTTCTATTTATAAGACAGAAAAGAACTCCAGCATTCACAATTTCAAATCCTTTACTTTGTGTTCTAATGTTTTGTTATATCGTAACTCTCTTTCACTGTAGAGGTCCAGGACCTTCAGTAGTCTTCCACTTTAGGAATACTATTATGATTTATTGGTTTTAATATACCAATTTTTGTAAGTAATGTCAAGGCAGTTTGCAATAAAAACAAATTTAAAAGTAGGAATGGAAAGATAAGAAATAAGGACTATATATATGGTGCTTGAAAAATTTGCATAGTAAAAAAATATGACTAGGCATATTCTCTAAAGTATGCCTAAATTTTATAGAATCGGCTTCAATTTCCACGTGGTATATAGACTATGCCAAGCACCTCTCTACATGAACAAATGTGGTTGCATCCTTTTAGGCCATGTTTTACTTGGCTTAAGATCCAATGCCTAAATTAGGCACAGAACATGTGTATTCTATATTAATGTGCATAGATTTTCAAAATGCCCACAACCTGCCAATTCCTTGCCCATAACCACGCCTCCTTTTCATCTATGCGACTTGGAATTTACACACCTCATGTTACGCTTAACGAATTGTGTGCATAAATCTTAATGCCAATTTGTGCTGATAATTGTTTGTTAACATCCAATGATCAGCACTAATTAGCTTGATAACCAATTAAGTTACATGCATTTTTGTAGAATATGCTTCAATTTCTGCACAGAAAGTAAGGCACGATATATAGAATTTGGGGGTAAGCAAATAGGAAGGACATGCAAAGGTGAAGATGCTGCTAATTCAGAAAGATGGACAATGGAATTAGGACTTAAATACATTTGAAAATAGGTGGGTTTTCAGACCACCTTTAGGTAAGGTGCCAGGTGAAAAAATACAGGCAACTGGGTGGATTCCAAGTGAGCGGAAGACAGAGAAAGAGACAAAGGCAGAGGTAATCCAAAGAGCAAAGAACATACGAGAGAATGCAAGAAACAATATGCAAGGAAAGATATAAAGGAGTTTTAGAGTACAGAGTCTTACGTGTTACAGAAAGCACTTTAAAACTTGTCCTATAAACAACTGGTAACCAATGATGTTGTTTCGGAAGCGGGGAAACGTGATCAACATCACTAGCCTGACTCTGGATTCTGATTGCTAAATTCTGTACTGATTGAAGTCTTTATAAAAGTGACTGAAATAACCCAGCATAGACAATGTAAAGTTCTGAAAATACTGAGGTGTCCTTTTTACAAAGGCATGCTGAAAAATGGCTTGCAGTACTGTAGGCGTGGGTTCTGGGCGCGCGTTGATCCATTTTTTAGCGTACTTGTAAAAAAGGCCTTTTAAAAATGTTTGCCAAAAATGGACGCGTGGCAAAATGAAAATTGCCGCATGTCCATTTTGGGTCTGAGACCTTAATGCCAGCCATTGGCCTAGCAGTAAAGACTCACGCGGTAGCCAGGCGGTAATGACCTATGCGCACCAAATGGCACGGTGCGCATCCGTTATGCACGCTTGAAAATAAAAAATATTTTTCAGATGTGCGCGTATCGGATGTGCGCCAAAAATGAAATTACTGCAAGAGCCACGCAGTAGTCGGGCGGTAACTCCATTTTAGTGCATGTTGGGTGCGCGTTTAGGGAACTAAAGCAAGTAATACTGTGATTTGAGACAAATGATCCAAAAATGAACAAATGGCATGGCATTGTCTGAGCGCATAGAAACAGGATTTAACTAGAGTGTTTACCTGTGGCTCAAAAGAAACATCTTTCTCGATAATGATTCTGAGATATTTGAAACTATGGACCAATGTTAAGAGAGAGACAGTAATCCAGTGTCCAGTAATCCAACAGCCAACTGTTCTGATGTAATTGAGTACAAGAAGATTGCCTGAAAGCCACTGAGAAATCTTGAGTACAGCAGTTAAGATGTCAGGAGCAAGAGGGTCAGTATAATGAAGTAAAAGAATGTCGTCAGCATAGCAATAAGCTGAAACCTCACTACCTGAATTAATAATGCTAGAGGACGTAGAAGAATATTAAATAGTAAAGGGTGCAAGAACTGAGCCCTGTGGAATACCATAAGAAAGTGATTGATGTTGGGAAGTGGATGTAACATTGAACACTGAAAATGATCTGACTGTCAAAAAAACAAACAAATAAACCAGTTAAAGGGGGTGGGGGGATGATGTCCCTGGTGTGAATGTCATGGAGAGAGAGAGGAAAAGAAGAGTATGGTCCACCAAATCAAATGCTGCTGTCTGGTCCAAGGAAACCAACAAAGCAATACTATCCCTATCAAGAGCACAGTAGAGATCAGTAAGAAGGCTCATGATGACATTATCAGTGTTGTGTCCATTTCTAAACCCTGACTGCTGGGGAGGGGTGGAGAACATGCGTATTCTCAACAAACTGCGAAAGCTGATTAAAAGTAAACTTTCTACCAGTTTTGATACAAATGGAAGATTAGAAATTGGATGAAAATTGGAAACTTTAGACAAATCCAGGATGGGCTTCTTTAAGATTGGTTGTATGTTAGCATGTTTTCAGTAATCTGGACATACTCCTGTATTAAGACTATTGTTGACCATGGAAAGAATTAAGGGAATGAGACCATGAGGGATTTTTAGTCAGGTGGAAGGTATCAAATCAACAGTACAGGTTGTTGGGCATATGGACTGAACAAATTTCATCCGTTGGGTGAAGAAAAGAGGATTGAAAGCTGACAGAGACGCAGTGAGATCAGGGAGTGGAGTTGGAGAGAGTAGAAAACTAGAGATTGATGATAAGGAAGTAGGGACAAAAGGATTTGAGCGAATAGAAGCTATCTTCTGGTGGAAATAACAGGATTGTGAAAGATTGCAACAGGACCTTACAACACTGGGCATACAAATGTCAGATGACATTTAATGTACGCAAGTGCAAAGTGATGCATGTGGGAAAGAGGAACCCAAACTATAGTTACGTGATGCTAGGTTCCACATTTGGAATCACCGACCAGGAAAAGGATCTAGGCATCATCGTTTAAACCCTCTGTTCAGTGTACGGTGGTGGCTAAGAAAACAAATAGAATGTTAGATATAATTAAGAAAGGAATGGAAAACAAAAATGAGTATGCTATAATGCCTTTGTATCGCTCCAAGGTTTGACCACACCTCAAATTCTGTTTGCAATTCTGGGCACTGCATCTCAACATAGATATAGTCAGTGGTGTGCTGGAGCTGGCTCGCACCAACTTGCAAGAGCCGGTTGTTAAATTTTTTTTTGTATCGTGCAAGCCGGCTTGCTTCTCCTCTCCCCACCCCGTGAGCTGCAGGGTCACAGACTCCCAGTGCCGGCTCACCTGCCTGCCCTCAGCTCCCTGATAGCCTTCCTTTCCTTCCTGCCACCGCCTTGTCTTTAAATATTTTATTTTACCTCAAGTCGCGCGGCGGCACTGAAAGCAACAGGCTCGGCTCACCTCCAGCCTTCCCTTCCCTCTCAGTGTCCCGCCTTCTTCATTCTGATGTATTTCCTGTTTCCGCGAGGGCAGGATACTGAGAGGGAAGGAAGGCTGGAGACGAAACGAGCCTGCTGCTTTCAGTGCTGCTGCATGACTTTAAAGGCAGAGCAGCGGCAGGAAGGAAAGCAAGGCTATTAGGGAGCTGAGGGCAGGCAGGTGAGCCGATGCTGGGGTTGGAACTGGAACTCAGGGATTGAAAAGAGGGGCAGGTGGAGGCTGGGGCGAGTCACTGCACATGGATGGGAGGGGAGGATAGGGGGCAAAGAGAAATCGCTGGACATGGACAGGAGGGTAGGGGAGAGAGGAGAGAGGAGAAATCGCTGGACATGGATGGGAGGGCAGAGGGGAATCATTGGACATGGATGGGAGGGGAGGAGCGAGGAGAGTTGCTGGACATGAATGGATGGAGGGGAGGGAAGGAGAAATGCTGGACCTGAATGGAGGAGAGGGGAGACAGGAAGGAGATACACATGGATGGAGGGGAGGGGAGAGAGGAGAAATGCTGGATATGGATGGTGTGGAGGGAAGGGAAGAGAGGAGAAATGTTGGAGGGAAGGAAAGACAGAGGAAGGAGATGCACATGGATGGAGGGGAAGGGAAAGAGGAGAAACACTGGACATGGATAGAGGGAAGGGAAGACAGAGGAAGTAGGAAGGCTGGACATGAATGGAGGAGAGGGCATGGATTTAGGGGAAAGAGGAGAAATGCTGAACATGGATGGAAGGGAGGGCAGACAGACAGAGGAAGGAGATGCACATGGATGGAGGAGAGGGGAGAGAGTTGAAATGCTGGACATGGATGGAGGGATGAGAAGAGAGAGGGAAGTGAGATGAACATGGATAGAGTGGCGGTGAGAGGAGAACTGCTGGACATGGATCATGGAGGGAGGAGAGGAAAAAATGCCCACACCATTCTTCAAAACCACACCCTTGATCCACCATGAAATGCCAATGACTCTTCCATTTCCATGCTCCCTTTTTCAGGCTGCACATAAATTGTAGGCGCAGATTCAACTCCTAACTTTGGGCCCCTTTTACTAAGCTGCATAGGCACCTACGCGTGCCCAACACGCATCAAATTGGAGTTATCGCCCAGTTACCGCATGACCCTTGCGGTAATTTCAATTTTGGTGTGTGTCTATTATGTGCATCTGCAAAATATTTGTTATTTTCTGGTGTACGTAATGGACGCACGTCAAGTGGCATCTGACACGCGTCGGTCACTGCCACCCAAATTCTTTACCACTAGGTCTATGGCTGGCGGTAATGTCTTGACCCAAAATGGATGCATGGCAATTTTGATTTTGCTGCATGTCCATTTTCGACAAAAAAGGCCTTTTTTACAGGTGTTGGGCGCGTCCGAAACCCACGCCTACACTACCGCAGGCCATTTTTCAGCGCACCTTTGCAAAAGGATCCCAAATGTATATAAGTCCCTTTTAAATTTAATTAGTGGCAATAATTGCTTCTTAAAAAGCCAATTATTGGCACTAATTGGCTCATTATTCTATTAAATTGTGCGCACAAATCAGGGAACACACTTAAATTTGTGCACACAATTTTTGGCAACCTTTATACAATCAGGGGGTGAGTGTGCAAAGTTGCATGTGCAAGATACAGAATAATCTCAGTTTTGCGCATAACTTAATATCAAAATTAGCTGCTAATTGGTGTTAACAGTGAACTATTTACTATTTGTGATAATTGGCTCTAATTGGCACTAGTCAGCACTTAAGCTTGTAACTGCCCTTAGTCGGGATTCTGCAAATCACAAATTCAAAATCCGTAGCACACAACCCAGTAATTCTATAAAACTCGCCAAAAATTGTGTGTGCAAATTCGAGTGCACACACAATTTGCACACTCAATTTAATTGACTAATGAGCCAATTAGTGCCAATAATTGGCTTTTTAACAAGCAATTTTTGGTGCTAATTGGAATCAATTAAGATGTACGTGTGTAAATTTAGGCACGTGATCAGTGACTAAATTTTACACAAAGGATTAGTATGCTTATCAGCAGATCAGTCATTATATATTACCTTAGGATTCAGAAGCTTTTATATTGGCGCAACAAACCAAAGCCAGTCTATCTTTCTACCAAAATATTTTAAGCAGCTTGGGCTCAAAGTGGGACTATGACAAAGTGGCAAAATACCAAGGAATAAGGAACTTGCACAGCATGAACAGGTGATGGTGGATGGGCTATGTCTTTTGATGAAAAATATTTTAAAAAGTAATTCAATCTATCTTATTGCAGGAATAGTATAATTTTGTAGTAGACTACATGTAAGCTGCTTTGAACCTGCTATGAGTGGGAAAGTGTGGGGTACAAATGTAACAAAAAATAAAATAAAAATAAAAAATATCCCCACATCAAACATTTATAGCCTGGATTTCAAGGAGTGTGGAATGCCCTAAATGTAGTAAGTCACCAGCTTCTCTGATGCTTCTGGACATGTGATGGTGTTCTAACTTTTTAGAAGGGAATAATGGCATGCCTTCAATTTGTGCTAGACAGGAGACTTCCCTTGAGGCAGACATTCAATTGTTTTCTAACTTTGTTCTCCTAAGGCTGAGAAAGGGGATGCTGTCCTTACTCCATAAGGCCTTTTTGTTGGTCTGGAAATGTATTCTGATTTGTTGGAGACAATCTACCGGCCCCTCTGTGACAGCATGGAGAAATGAACTGTATCAGCTATTGAAACTGGAACAGTTGGATGTGTTAAATTGTACAGCGCTGCGTAACCCTAGTAGCGCTCTAGAAATGTTAAGTAGTAGTAGTAGTAGTAGTGAAGAGGCTCACCAAGAGCAAGGAGGATTTTTCAACAAACTTGGTCCCTGGTGTAGGACAGGCTTCCTCCCAGGGCTCATAGTTATGTACTTAATTTATGATCTCTTAGCATGTGGGTATGGGAATGGGGGTGGGTTAGGGGATGGGTTGGGAGTTTAATAGGTTGAGAAGGGGTCCCATTTCATTTGTTTCTTGTATCCCCAAGAAGGAATCACATTGGATCTTGAAGCTTATTACAAAATAATTGAGGGGTTAGCATGGGTTCATTGGTTTCCTAAAATTATAAAAATACCACAAACGTTTTCAAGCTGACACTGAATTGTAAATGGTTAAGAATTGTGTAATTCTTGATAATATATGATACATTGAGTGGAGGAGTAGCCTAGTGGTTAGTGCAGTGGACTTTGATCCTGGGGAATTGATTTTGATTCCCACTGCAGCTCCTTGTGACTCTGGGCAAGTCACTTAACCCTCCATTGCCCCTGGTACAAAATAAATACCTGAACATAGGCGCCCGGTATAAGAGGCTTGGGGAGGCTAAGCCTCCCCAGCCAGAAGTGCAGCAAGGGCGGGGCGGGTGCAGCTCGTGAACATGTCCCTCCCGGCTCCCTTCTCCCCGCCCCCGACTGGTGCGCGACGGTCCCGATCTTTACCCCCCCGTGCAGGGGAGAGCCAGAGAGAGATGGGGAGAGAAAAAGGGGACATGGAAGAGAGCAGGGGAAAGCCAGGGACATGGAAAAGAGCAGGGGAAAGCCAGAGAGAGATAGGGAGAGAAAGAGGGGCCATGGAAAAGAGCAGGGGAGAGCCAGAGAGAAGATGCTGGATGGAAGAGGGGTACAGAGAGAGAGATTAGTGGAAAGATGGGGGGGGGGAGAGGGGACAGGGGCAGGAGAGAGAAGCTGCTGGGGAGAAACTGGGGGAGACCCTAGCTGTCAGACGGAGAAATGCTGAATGAAAGGAGGGAGAAAGAGGGAAAAGCTGGAAGGAGGGGGCAGAAAGAGGGAAGACAATGGATGTAAGGGTAGGGAGGGAAAGAGGAAAGACACTGGAAGGATGGGGATAGAGAGGACATGCTGAATGGAAAAGGGTCAAGAGAGAGAACTGTTTAGAAGGAAGGAGATATAGAGGGAGACAATGGATGGAAGGAGAGGGAGACAATAGACGGAAGGATTGGGAGAGGGTAATGGGTAGAAGGATGGAGAGAGAAAGAGGGATGACACTGGATGGAAGGGTAGGAGAGAAAGAGGGAAGGTGCTGGACATGGATGGATGGATGGAGGGGAGGGAAGAGAGGAGAAATCTGGACAAGGATGGAGTGGAGGGCAGGGAACAGAGGAGAAATGTTGGACAAGGATGGAGGGAAGGAAAGACAAAGGAAGTACATGCACATGGATGGAGGGGATGGGAGAAATGCTGGATATGGATGGAGGGAAAATTGCTGAATTTAAGGGCTGGATCGGAACACTTTGAGGGCAGATGCTGAAACTGGAGAAAGGATAGGGACAGGGCTACAGATGGTAGACAGGACGCATAAGGACACAGGAGGATGGTGGACATGGTGAGAGAAAAAATATCAAATGGAAAGAAGACACTGGGACCAAAGTGAATAGAAAAACTAAATGATCAGACAACAAAGGTTAAAAAAAAGTATTTTATTCAGAATTTATTAACTGGAATATGTCAGCTTTTGGAAATGTGCATCTGTGATATTTTGCATGTAAGTTTCAATTTTTCTAGTATTGCTGCATGCTGAGTCTGACTTCTTGAGGTAACTTTCCAGTTTTGCCTTCATATCTGTTGTGTCGTGTGTTTTTCATGTGTAATCAAGGTGCAGTATTCTACTAGTGTGTAGTATTTACAGCCCTTTTTGGGTTTTTTTTGTTTCACTAGGTTTTAGAGCCCGGTGTAATTACAGTGCTGCCTTTCCACGCATAAGGTTGTAGCTCGTCCTGTCCTTGGAATTAGTGCTGTTATGGTTTGCTAAGGTTATGAGTGTGTTTTTGCACAAGTTTGTGTATAGTGTTTTGCAGTGGAGAGATTGTGTATTGGCCTTACTGAGGTGGCACCAAAACATCAGAAAGGGTTTTAGAGCCTAAATCACGACACACTACCTCTTGAAGGATCTACATATAGTCGTTAATAAAAGGAGCTCATTGTGAACACTATCCACCCTAAAAGGGTGTTTTGTGGCTCTACATGAGAATTGTGATATTATGATCCCTTGTTTCATATTGTTGACGGTCTGCATTTTCCATATGGGTGGTATATTGGTGTATTAGGGTCTGCCTAGTGTTATGGTACAGTAAGGTTCTGAGTGTGGTTTTGAACAAATTTGTGCATAGTGTTTTACAGTTGAGCGATTGTGGTTAGTATATGCTTTGAGCAACCACTTTATTCTTTGACATATGATACATATCTAATATCTAAATTTAATAAAAAGGTATTAATTGTGACTTTTATTTTTATTTATTTATTTTTTCTGTGTGTTATCAGACAATTATGGATTTAAGCTCCACCCCTGGCTCCACCCCTAACTCCGCCCCCTTTAGCCTCCCCAAACAGTTGGGCCACCGACCGCCTATGTACCTGAATATATGTAAACCGCTTTGAATGTAGTTGCAAAAACCTCAGAAAGGCGGTATATCAAGTCCCAATTCCTTTCCCTCTTTATGTGGTGTCAATACAGATGAATATAGTTTCCCATGTCACTAGAGGATTTTTTTGTTTTATTAGGTTCTTTTTTTATCACTTCAGTGGCACATCTTCAGTAGCACTCACTATTGCTCAAAATGGTGTCCTTTGTCTATTAGTGCCTCATTGCTCAAATAGAGTGCGCTATTGCTCAATAGTGTGCTTGACTACATAGTAGTGTGTGCTATCCCAATAATGCACCTTTTAATAAATAATGTGCATTACTGAGCAGTAACACACATTATTGGGCACAATATTGCCCAGAAAAGCCAGAACACAATAACTCAAATTATTGTCAAAACTAAGCTAATTCACCAGATGTCCTGTAGTTACTATGTATTTCTTAATATGGAAAGCCATTTAACATTTGGATGCATTTTCAAGCCTGTAGAAAAAGTCCAACACACAGTCCAGCTGATATTCAGCACTATTCAACTGGTCAGGAATAGCTCCTGGCCGGTTAAATAGCACTTAGCTAGCTAGTGGAGGAGTGGCCTAATGGTTAGAACACCAGTCTTGCAATCCAGAGGTGACCGGTTAAAATCCCACTGCTGCTTCTTGTGATCTTGGGCAAGTCACTTAATCCTCCATTGCCTCAGGTACAAACTTAGATTGTGAGCCCTCCTGAGACAGAGAAATATCCAGAGTGGCCTAGTGGTTAGGGTGGTGGACTTTGGTCCTGGGGAACTGAGGAACTGAGTTTGACTCCCGGCACAGGCAGCTCCTTGTGACTCTGGGCAAGTCACTTAACCCTTCATTGCCCGCCGCATTGAGCCTGCCATGAGTGGGAAAGTGTGGGGTACAAATGAAATAAAAATAAAAAAATAAATAAAAATAAATGTAACTCACCTTGAGTTACTACTCAAAAAGGTGTAAGCAAAATCTAAATAAATAAGTGCTAATCTTCAGTGTGAGATAGCCAGATATCTCCACTGATTATTAGTGCTTAGTGATTATTAGTGCTTAGTGTATAATGGTTAACAAGCTATATCGCACATTATAACCAGCTAGCTGTGAATATTCAGTGTTTTCCCAGCTAAGTTTAGCAGCCAAATCGAACCACCTAAATATCAGTCCTATCTTTGGCCGCTATAAAATTAGGGGCCCTTTTATTAAGCCATGGTAGACTCTACACGCATGTAGCGTGTGCCCAAATGAGACTAGCGACAGGCCAGCGTGCCCTCCTGGTGGTAATTTCAGATTTGGTGCATGCCCATAATGCGTGGATGAATTATTTATTTATTGCCTCCTACACACACAGGTTCCGGCGTTAATCTGCACTTGGCGCGTGCCGACCAGTCTCTGCGTATGTAGCGCATGAGCCTTTACCGTTAGATACAGTAAATGGGTGGCATTAAGGGCTCAGGCCAGTTTTGGGTACGCGCTGGTTTCATTTTTACCACAGGCCCTTTTTCCGTCCCATTAAAAACCCCCCATTTTTTGTAGACGTGGTAAAAACTGACCCGGCGCATGCCCAATACACACGCCTACACTACCACAGGCTACTTTTTACCACGGCTTAGTAAAAGGACCCTTTAACAAGCCAGTGCTGAATATTAACTTGGCCAGTTAAGCTTAAGCCAGTCACACAAAAAAAATGGATATTCAATGCCGGTCACTGGAAATGGCTCTGCATTGAATATCCGAGCTTAGCGCTGATTGTGGCACTTAGCTGGTCTGCCTCCTATGGGTTGAATATTGATTGGAATATCTGTTGATAGATGGGAGATATGTTAAGCCAGAAGACAGTACTTGTATTATTTTTGGTCAAGAATGACATCATGGGCATTTATTCAAAAAAGTGTTTTTTTTTTTTTACTTTTCTCATATTTATATTCTGAACAGTTACTGTGTTTTGACTTTTCAGGGCAGAATAGTGCATACTATTGAAGATATGGGGAAATATTTGTTAAATTGTATTGGGGGGGGGGGTTCTGCCATTTTGGGTTATGAAATAAACAGGGTTGCCAAGAGACACAACTGGGCCCAGGGTAGGACAGTCTCCTCCCGACCTGGGCTGCTGCCGCCCTATGTCGCACTCCACATACACTCAGGTTGCCCCGCCTCCTTACCTTCTTGTGTCTGCTCCTCCTTTGGTCTGTCATCCCCTGCTCCTGGGTGCTAGGACCCAGGTTATCTCATTAACACAAAGGAGCAGGAGAGAGAAAGACCTAGAAAAAGCCAGACAGGAAGAAGGCAGGCAGGAAGAAGCTTCTGCTCCCTTGAAACCTTGCCAGCACTGGGCGCTGGACTCCACCCCTGGAGGCCAGACCCAGGGAATCTTGCCCCCCCCCCCCCCCATCCCCAACCCCTCAGCAGCCCTGGAGATAACATCAGAAATGTTTCAAAAATTAACTACCTCCAAGTTAACTGTAAGGCACAGTCCTTGCCCATACATCAGTGGCGTAGCCAAGGGTGGACCTGGCTGGGCCCAGGCCCAACCATTTTGGGCACAGGCCCATCCAGTAGCAGCACACCTATGATGTGGCTGGCAGGGATCCCCAAGCCCCACCAGCCGAAAACTCCCAACAACTGTCCCTCTTGCATAACAGCCTTCCTTCTGATGCATTCCCGCCTATGTGGAAACAGGAAGCTGCATCAGAGGGAAGACTGTGGGGCCAATATGAGCAGTGTGCATTAGTTGCTGCTCGCTGCTGGTGAAAATCTGCTATTTAAAAGGTATGCAGGGTAGGGGGGATGTTTGAGAGACTATATGGCATGCAGGCAAGAGAATGAGAGACCAAATCACTTGTGGGACAGGGCGGAGTTCTTCTGCCCACCCATCTTGGGCCCAGGCCCACCCAAATGTGGGTGTCTGGCTACGCCCTGCCATACATCACCCATTCTGCAGCCCATTCTGAATTAGCTGATAGGGGATCATTCTAGTAGAAAAAACATTAAATATACATGTAAATGTCTGGAATACTGGCATATAAATGGCAAAAATCAGGCTGGTTAAGTTTAAGTCAGACAAAAAAATCTGGATTTTCAATGTCGCCATTCGTTAGGCTTACTGCTTCTTTGTAAAAGGGCCCCTAAGTGAGGCATGTAAGTGGGAGACCTGCTATGTCCCATGTAAGTGGGAGACCTGCTATGTCCCACCCATGCTCCGTCCTTGTTTATGCCCTCTTTGCAAATATGCACCAAGCAAGTTAAGCGGGTATTTGCAGAATAGAATTTAGGCAGCATGCTGGCATACACACTTGTAAGTGTGCACATACACACTTTTGAGCAGCTTTACTGCCCTTTTTAGTATTTTAGTATTCTAAATATTTGTCCTGTTAGTGTGGAAATTACATGTTAACTGCAAAGGCACTGTGTTAACTGCTAGCATGACACCTGCATTAACTGCCCTAATATTTGAATCAGTAAAGTGTTTCTGCATAACATATCCAGTGGTGGATTCGTCCTTTGTTCAACCTCAACACTTTCTGTTTGATGCTATGTGTCCCGTTCCGGGCCCTTACCTGGCGGTCCGCGGACAGGAGCGGGAGCCAGGGCGCCCATGGGACCCGGGAGGGCGGTGATAGTCTGCCTGGGGGATCGGGCGCTGGAGCGGCCGGCGATCCACAGAGGCAAGCGCCGGTCTCGAAGAAGGAGAACCGCCGGCCAAGATGGCGGCGCCGGCGTTTTCGTTCTCCTCGCTGGAGCGGGGCCGGCGAGGTAGCTCCGCCTACTTGCGCCGGATTGGCGCACCCCCCTGAGAGACTCCGCCCGCTGGGCGGGAGAGCCAATCCAGGCCCTTAGGTCTGCCTGGGCGAAGGGGATTGGTCCCAGCTGGCATTAGCGAAGGAACGAGCGGGGGATTTAAACGGAGCCATGGAAGGAGTCCAGTGCTTCCGTTTCGTGTTTCAGAAGCCTATCTCCTTTGAAGACTGTGTTTATTCCTCGTGGCAGCTAGCCGTCCTGCTAGCTATCTCCTTTGAAGACTGTGTTTGTTCCTCGTGTCAGCTAGCCGTCCTGCTAGCTATCTCCTTTGAAGACTGTGTTTGTTCCTCGTGTCAGCTAGCCGTCCTGCTAGCTATCTCCTTTGAAGACTGTGTTTGTTCCTCGTGTCAGCTAGCCGTCCTGTTAGCTATCTCCTTTGAAGACTGTGTTTGTTCCTCCTGGCAGCTAGCCGTCCTGCTAGCTATCTCCTTTGAAGACTGTGTTTGTTCCTCGTATCAGCTAGCCGTCCTGCTAGCTACCTCCTGTGAGGACTGTGTTGGTTCCTAGTGCTCAGCTGGCCGTGGCTAAGCCACCTCCCTCAGACTGTGTTTGTTCCCAGTGCTCAGCCAGCCGCCCGGCTAAGCCCTTCCCCAAGAACTGTGTACTCACATCCAGACAGGCCAGCCGTCACCCCGCGGTTCCAGCAGTCCTGCTGGCCGCCCGCAGCTGAGGGCTCAACCCTCGGTGAACGGCGGTCGCCGCGGGTGAAGATTCGGGGTGCTCGGCTGTTTCCTGGGGCCTTGTGGGGCTCGGGGAGACTTGAGAGTTCACCAACACCAGAGCGACAACAGAGGCGCGACAGAAAACGGAAGCCATGAGCTCGCCGACGCAACCTGATCTACGGGACCTGGCCAAGGTTCTCCAGCAGCAACAGGAACAGCTTAATGCCCTGTCTGGGGCACTCCAGAACGTATGCTCTCAACTTTCCACGCTTCAGGTACAGAACCAGGCCGCTGCGTGGCTCCCCGTGTGGGAGGGTTCCGCATGGGACCTCGGTTCCCTGAACCAGCACGATACGATGGGACCCCTGGAGGTTGTCGGGGGTTCCTTAACCAGTGTAACCTGGCCTTCCGGATGCAACCGGAGGCATTTGCTTCGGACCAAAGTAAGGTGGGCTACATTATGGGCCTTTGCGTAGGGAAGGCCCAGGACTGGGTGGCCCCCCTGAACGAACAACAGGACCCTATTTTGGATGATTATAGTGAATTTCAGCGCCGGTTCCGGGTGGTGTTCGACCTTCCGGGGAGACCCTCCTCCGTGGCGTCGGAGCTGCTCCGGATTCATCAGGGAAAGGGCACGGTGGCCGACTATGCCATCCGGTTTTGAACCTTAGCCACGGAGCTGCGTTGGAATCCGGAGTCCTTGATGGCCATTTTTATGGAAGGCTTACAAGAACGAATCAAGGACGAATTGGCGGGACGGGAGATTCCCGGACAATTGGATGCCCTCATCTCGCTCTGTATACGAGTAGACACCCGATTCCAGGAGCGAGCCAGAGCCCGGGCGGAGCGGCAGAAGTGGGCACGAGGGACCCCCCGGACGGGCAAAGGGCCGTCCCCTCGCCAGGGGAACCGGGACTCCACGGAGCCCGGGGAAGAGCCGATGGTGATGGGCCGTCAACGGTTGACCCCCTCCGAAAGACAGCAACGACAGTCGAACGGACTATGCTTCTATTGTGGCAAGGCTGGACATTTCCTCCGGACTTGTTCCGTCCGGCCGGGAAATGCGCTCCCCAAGGCACCCTGAGGGGAGGGTTCTTGGGGCACTCCGCTCCCCTACCGGACTCCCTGATCATCCTACCAGTAACATTACGGTGGCAGGAGGCCACGATCCAGACCCGGGCCCTGGTGGACTCGGGGTCAGGGGGCAACTTTATTGGACTCGAACTGCTGCAGAAAATGGGCTGGCCCACGCTCCCGCGGAGGCCGGTGCTGCGAATAACCTCCATCCAAGGGACTACCCTTCCCCAGCCGGTCACGGAGATCACCCCCGTGTTGGGATTGCAGGTGGGGGAGGATCATCGGGAGGAGGCCGAGTTCTTAGTGTTATCCCGGACCATTCACCCAGTGGTCCTGGGATTGCCGTGGTTACGGTACCACAACCCGGTTATCGACTGGGCCGGGGGAAGAATTCAAGCCTGGGGTAATTCCTGTCAGGAGACCTGTTGTAAAGGTCGGGCTGGCAGCTGTCCGGCCTTAAATATGTTGCCCAACGAGGGACAGGTTGAACTGGGCTCGCTGCCTATGGATTATAGAGACTTTGCAGACGTGTTTAATCCTAAGGAAGCGGAGGTGCTACCGCCTCATAGGTCTTTTGACTGTGCCATTAATCTGAAGACGGATACGGTACCCCCACGGGGCCGACTGTACAAACTGTCCCGAGGAGAGTCCAAGGTGATGCAAGAATACATCCGTGAGAACCTGCGAAAAGGGTTCATTCAGCCTTCTACATCCCCAGCCGGGGCAGGGTTCTTTTTCGTTACCAAGAAGGATGGGTCCCTGAGACCTTGTATTGACTATCGGGGATTAAATGCCATCACCGTGAAAGATCGGTTTCCTCTACCGCTCATTCCCGAGCTCTTTGACAGGCTGCAAGGAGCTCAGATGTTCACTAAATTGGATTTGCGGGGGGCCTACAATTTAGTGCGAATCCGGTCAGGGGACGAATGGAAAACGGCCTTCAACACCCACGAGGGACATTTCGAATATCGGGTGATGCCGTTCGGCCTCTGCAATGCCCCTGCGGTGTTTCAACGTCTTATCAACGACGTGCTAGAGGATTTGCTAAACTCCACGGTGATTGTATATCTGGACGACATCCTGGTTTATTCTAAGGACCCCATGGAGCATCCGGGCCATGTTCGCGCGGTGCTGCACCGCTTACGACAAGCGCATCTATTTGCTAAGCTCAGTAAATGCGCCTTCCATCAGCGGTCCTTACCCTTTTTAGGGTATATCCTGCTTCCAGGGGGGTTACAGATGGAGCCAGACAAACTCCGGGCCATTCGAGAGTGGCCGCAACCGATGGGACTGAAGGCCCTACAACGATTCCTGGGCTTCGCTAATTACTATCGCCAGTTTATTCCCCAGTACTCTCGATTGACAGCACCGTTGACGGCGCTCACCCAAAAGAACGCGAGGGTCAGGGATTGGCCGCCAGAGGCGCAAGCGGCCTTTCGTCAGGTAAAAGAGGCTTTTGAATCAGCGTCAATTCTGCTGGCCCCCGATCCTGAGAAACCTTTTATTGTAGAGGTGGACGCGTCCGCCCTAGGGGCCGGGGCGGTCATTTCTCAAATCAACCCTGAGGGTCGGCGCCAGCCGTGCTCCTTCTTCTCACGTAAATTCTCCCCAGCCGAACGGAATTATACGGTAGGGGATAGAGAACTCTTGGCCCTGAAATTGGCATTGCAGGAGTGGAGACACTTGCTGGAGGGAGCGGAACACCGGTTTACGGTCATCACGGACCATAAGAATCTCCTATACCTCCAAGAGGCTCAGCGGCTGAATCCCCGACAGGCTCGGTGGTCATTATTCTTTGCCAGGTTTCATTTTCAATTAGTGTTCCGGGCGGCGTCCCAGAATACTCCGGCAGACTCACTCTCTCGGGCATTTGAGGCCCCGGAAGAGACCAAAGAGACTCATCCGATGTTAGATCCCGCTTGTCTCAGTGCGGCTACAGGGGACGTCGCACCGATCCAGAAGTTCGTGGCGGCCGCCGATCGGAGAAAGGTCATGCACTGGGGACACTCGTCTAGATGGGCCGGGCACTTCGGGTATCAAAAGACTCTCCGATTCATCACGAGACATTATCAATGGCCACAGATGAGACGAGATATTCTCCAGTTTGTTACCTCGTGCCCGGTGTGTGCACGGACCAAGCCAGTGGGAGGACCCCCCGTGGGAGACCTACAACCACTACCCGTACCGACCAATCCCTGGTCGGAGGTATCCATGGATTTCATCACTGACTTACCTCGTTCCCAGGGTCATACCGTGATCTGGGTTGTGGTAGACCGGTTCTCAAAGATGGCTCACTTTGTCCCATTCTCGAGCCTTCCCTCGGCAGCCTCTCTAGCCCAGGCCTTCATTCATCACATTTTTCGACTACATGGGCTGCCCAGTCGGATCATCAGTGATCGAGGACCCCAATTTACCTCACGCTTCTGGAGAGCCTTGTGCACGGCCTTGGGAGTAGAGACCCATTTTTCATCCGCCTACCATCCTCAAACCAACGGCATGGTTGAGAGGATTAACCAGACACTGAAGGGATTCTTGCGAGCTTTTGTTAACCAACGACAAGATAACTGGGTTTCTCTACTTCCCTGGGCCGAGTTCGCTTATAACCAAAGTGACCACTCATCCTCGGGACAGTCCCCGTTCTTCCTGGTATACGGACGACATCCTCGGCTTCCAGGGCCGTTCCCTTCTACCACAGTAACACCGGCGGGGGACCAAGTCGTGGCCGACCTACAGAAGGTCTGGGAGATGGCTAGAGAACAATTACAGAAGACCGTGACCAGGGATAAGATCTTTGCCGACCGCCATCGGCGGCCCGCCCCAGTGCTCCAACCAGGACAGAAGGTATGGTTGAGCACGAAGCATCTGAGGTTCCGAGTGCCTTCCCGAAAACTGGGACCTCGATATGCGGGACCATTTGCGATTCAAGAACGAGTTGGGCCAGTAACGTATCGGTTGCGGTTACCCGGTACCCTACGAGTGCACAACGCCTTCCATGTCTCGTTATTGAAGAGGTTCCGGGGGTCCAGGTGGCACCCGCACCCATCCCAAGAGGAAGATCTCCAGGTGGCCCCGGATCCGGAGTATGAGGTAGGAGAGATTCTTGATTCAAAGTGGCGGCGGGGAAAACTGTATTATTTGCTATAATGGAAATCGTTTGGTCCCGAAGACAACTCCTGGGAACCCGTAGCTAATGTACATGCTCCAGAATTGGTCAAAGCCTTCCACGCCCGGTATCCGTCCAAGCCCGGGCCCCGGGAAAAGGGGTCATCCGGGGAGGATACTGTCCCGTTCCGGGCCCTTACCTGGCGGTCCGCGGACAGGAGCGGGAGCCAGGGCGCCCATGGGACCCGGGAGGGCGGTGATAGTCTGCCTGGGGGATCGGGCGCTGCCGCCGGCCGCTCCGAGGCCGGCGATCCACAGAGGCAAGCGCCGGTCTCGAAGAAGGAGAACCGCCGGCCAAGATGGCGGCGCCGGCGTTTTCGTTCTCCTCGCTGGAGCGGGGCCGGTGAGGTAGCTCCGCCTACTTGCGCCGGATTGGCGCACCCCCCTGAGAGACTCCGCCCGCTGGGCGGGAGAGCCAATCCAGGCCCTTAGGTCTGCCTGGGCGAAGGGGATTGGTCCCAGCTGGCATTAGCGAAGGAACGAGCGGGGGATTTAAACGGAGCCATGGAAGGAGTCCAGTGCTTCCGTTTCGTGTTTCAGAAGCCTATCTCCTTTGAAGACTGTGTTTATTCCTCGTGGCAGCTAGCCGTCCTGCTAGCTATCTCCTTTGAAGACTGTGTTTGTTCCTCGTGTCAGCTAGCCGTCCTGCTAGCTATCTCCTTTGAAGACTGTGTTTGTTCCTCGTGTCAGCTAGCCGTCCTGCTAGCTATCTCCTTTGAAGACTGTGTTTGTTCCTCGTGGCAGCTAGCCGTCCTGCTAGCTATCTCCTTTGAAGACTGTGTTTGTTCCTCGTATCAGCTAGCCGTCCTGCTAGCTACCTCCTGGGAGGACTGTGTTGGTTCCTAGTGCTCAGCTGGCCGTGGCTAAGCCACCTCCCTCAGACTGTGTTTGTTCCCAGTGCTCAGCCAGCCGCCCGGCTAAGCCCTTCCCCAAGAACTGTGTACTCACATCCAGACAGGCCAGCCGTCACCCCGCGGTTCCAGCAGTCCTGCTGGCCGCCCGCAGCTGAGGGCTCAACCCTCGGTGAACGGCGGTCGCCGCGGGTGAAGATTCGGGGTGCTCGGCTGTTTCCTGGGGCCTTGTGGGGCTCGGGGAGACTTGAGAGCTCACCAACACCAGAGCGACAACAGAGGCGCGACACTATGGGTGCCAACATTTCAAAATGATTGGCAATGTCAAACACAAAACAACTGACCACTCCTTGGACACAGTGAAGGAACTTACTCAGTATTGGGGGTGCTCAGCACAGAGCTGGCTCCTCTGTTAATTGCAACAATAAAAACAAATGCAACTCAATAAATAAACCCCAATGTGTAGTATAGATAGTGTACACCAGGGGTGCTGAATGTTAGTCCCTGAGGGCACCGCAACCCAGTTGGGTTTTCAGGATTTCCACGGTCAATACGCATGAGATCTACTTGCATAAATTGGAGGCAGTATATGTAGATAGATTTCATAGATATTCATTGTGGAAATCCTGAAAACTCGACTAGGTTGTGGTCCTCGAGGACTGACATTCAGCACCCCTGGTGTACGCAGTGTACTGCCAAAAACATGCACAGGCATGCTTCTCTAGCTTATGTGCTTACTGTAGATACGGATGTTGACCCATACAACACTATGACATTAATTTTCCAAAGCATTTCTGTGCAAAAAGTAATGATTAGCCTTATTCTATAAAGGTTATGCTCCTAAATTTACGTTCCTAAAATTTATGTTTCGAATTTATGAGCATAAATTACGCTCCTAAATTACAAGCATAATCTACTTTAGAGCATAGAGTATACTTGTAATTTATGAGCATAAAATTATGCTCATAAATAAATTTAGGAGTGTAAATTTAGGAGCATAACCTTTATAGAACAAGGCCCTATATGTGGAAGTGGAGGAGTGGCCTAGTGGTTAGGGTGGTGGACTTTGGAACTGAGGAACTGAGTTTGATTCACACTTCAGGCACAGGCAGCTCCTTGTGACTCTGGGCAAGTCACTTAACCCTCCATTGCCCCAGGTACAAATAAGTACCTGTATACAATATGTAAGCCAAGCGCAGGGTACAAATGTAACAAAATAAAAATAAATAGGTTTTCATACAATTGCATGTCTCATGTGTGCACAAAGTTGAATGCATACAGACTGTACACATGTCAGAAGCATTCCTAGGGGTAGTTTGGAAAAGTGCTAGTGTTCATGCATCTACTATTAACTCTGGAAATGTGTGAGTGCCAAAAAGCAGGTTTCAGAGTATGTTCAGTTTCCTTTGAGGCAATTTGCAAAGCAGAATTACTTCAACGTGCCCAGGGGAAAATATGCACTTACTTTTCATACATGTGCACAGTTATAAAATTACCCTCTATATTAGTGTTGGCTTTGAAAGACTGCATTATATATACAAAAGAACCGAATACTATTAAAACTTAGCTATTCATCCTTGCTCAGCTACCTTTTCCTGCTGTTCAATGCCTCATACGATTCCACTGCCAGCAACAACAACAAAAAATTCCAAAAGCATGCTGTTTTTCATGTCTTTACTGTTATTTTAAGTAAAGCATTACAACTACAGAATGAGCTAAAGATACCAGTAAGATTTTCATATCATTTGTCTTTAGACTTCATACATGGGGAGGAACATTTTGGGAGCAAATGGCATGGATTTGATGAAAGGTTTGTAAGTCGTTAGGCTGGTAGGCTTGTTCTCTTCTTCTTCATCTTAATCTTTGATTAAGAATGATTAACATTTCAGCTGTATATTGTGTCAGTATTTACCACTCCGTATTGTTTTAGATGTCATCTTGGCAAAGGGTTGCTAAATGACTGCCACTTTTAGCACTGCTGGCAAAAGTCCCCCCCTTTCCACAATACGGCATGCTGTGCCTTGGCAGGAAATCAATAAAGTGTAAATCTGGTCTCATCATCCATACATTTACCATCACAATCAACAATCAAAGGCAAGACCTGGCTTCTTTATCCACAGGCTCCAGCCTCCCAATTTTCTGCTATGAAAGGCAGCATAAATTAAGACCCTTGGTTCCTGTTAGCTGGGCTTAATGGGTATGATTTATGAACCATTAAATGAGGTTATGTAAATTGATCCTTAGTCGAATGCTAACACACAGGTGACAGGTGCAGCACTCTCAAGTGATGAGTCCAAGGGTTTTGCAGTCTGAGCAAATCAGATTTCAGTGACATTCAGCCTGAGGAAGGAGGAATATGTTGTCAACAAGGAAGTGATATAAATAGTGCCCAGGGCTTGTCAGCAATTACACTTTTCTTCTTAATTGCTACAAACTATATAAATTCTAATATGACATGAATTAGAGACTTACCAATTAATGACAAGAAGCAGAGACAGGAAAGGGAGAGAATAAACAAGAAAGAGGAAAGTGGATTCAGCTCTAAAGCCTTAATGAGGTCATGCAGTGTGCCTAGAACAATTTAATTTTGATATTGCAGAAAACATGGATATTTTAAACTCCTTGCATGGAATTTTGTCCACGACTAAGAGGAAGGCTACTTTTGAGCAGCAGTACTGCCCTTTTCTGCCTAGAAACAATTTCTTAGATAGTACTTCCTGCCATTTTTTGGTCCAGTTCTCCTTTAATTTTAGTTCAGAACTATTTCCCCCCTAGCAATTGAAGAGATGAGTCTGTTTTCTGAATAAATGCAAGTTTTGGTTTTCAAGAATTCTATAAAACATAAGACATTTATTTTCACTGACTATCATATGTCTCACAAATAAATGCCTTTTAGTGCAAATTTCACACATCCTACTGTTAGTTATAAAGGCAATCTGTTTCCAGTATGAACTCATTTTTGAAAAAAAATATACTTAACAGGTTTTACAGCTCACCTATTCGATTGCAACTCACCTCTTCAACTGATTCATACATTTAGGGATATTTTAAAACAGTAGTATTGTGCTCCTTTCAAGTTTCCATAGCTTCCAGTTCTTCCTGTTTCCTTTCATTTCTTCTGCTGAGATATTTTGCTTTGTATAATTTTACACGTTTCAAGATCACACTCCCATTTCAAATATTTTCCTTTCACAAGACCAATTTTAAACTATCCATGCATATCTGAATTTGTAATATCTATACTGGGCTCTGACAGAGACCAACATATCAATTTAAAGGGGCAATATTCAAAATGTTAGGCAAGCAGGGGCGGAATGACAGGGATCTGGCCCCCTGGGTAATAAGAGTCATAGCCCCCTCCCCGGGGCCCACATCTCTCCCTTCCTCTCGCCCTCCATCCCTCTGGATCCAACATCTCTCTCCTCTCAACTTCAGATCCAACATCTTTCTCCCCCTCCCAAGATCCAACATCTTTCTTCCCTCCCCCCTCTAGACCAAATATCTTTCTTCCCCTCCCTCTGCTCCCTCCACCTCCAGATGCAACATCTGTCCCTCTCATTCTTTCTCCCTCCCCCATGCACCATCTCTGCACCCTCACTCTACAGCTCCACTATCTCTGCCCCTCCCCCACAACCAAGTCCACATCTTTGTGTTCCTCCCTCCCTTCCCCAGGTCCAACACCCCCCTCGCTCTTCTATCCTCAGGTTCAGCTACCCCCCCCCCCCCCCCCCCACACACACACACACACACACATTTATCTCAAAAGTTCCTTTCACTGTACAGGGCCCTAGTATAGACTGTCTGCCACTGATCAGAACCTTCTCTCTGCTGTGGCCCGACCTTGTGGAAGCAGGAAGTAACATCAGAAAGTGGCAGGCCATGACAGAGAAGAGGTTCTGGTCAGTGGCAGACAGCCTATCCTGAGACCCTGTACAGAGAAAGTGTCAAGGCTACTGATGTGCCCAGAGTCCTGACTTATCTCTCGCTCCCAAAGGTCAGGTCCTGTGGCATTTTCAGGGGCTTTGGCGGCCTGTCAGTTCTGGTGGGTCATCTGCATGGCTGTCGTTGGTGCTCCATCTCCCCTCTTCAGCCAGACAGCTGCAATTGTGCTGCTCAATATTGGGGGTGCTCAGCACAGAGCTGGCTCCTCTGTTAATTGCCACAATAAAAACAAATGCAACTCAATGAATAAACCCCAATGTGTAGTATAGATAGTGTACACCAGTGTACACCAGGGGTGCTGAATGTTAGTCCCTGAGGGCACCGCAACCCAGTTGGGTTTTCAGGATTTCCACAATCAATACGCTTGAGGGGTAGCAGCAGTTCTGGCACTTGGAGGTATGCAGCACTTCCTGTCTATGGAGTACTTTAGAGAGGTCCTCACCTCTCTCCAATGCCTTCACAGTAGGTCCTTCTGCTTGTTGCCTTGCCACCTAGCCTTGCCCTGTCTCCAGTCTGCCTTGCCACCTAGACTTGTCCTGTCTCCAGCCCTTGCCTCAGCATTCCTGTCTCTAGCCCTTGCCTCAGCATTCCTGTCTCCAGTCTTTGCCTCCGTGTTCCTATCTCCAGTCCTTGCCAGTGTTCTTGTCTTCAGAGCCACCTCCAGATCTTTGTTTGCTAGGCCTGCCCCCAAGGGTTCTTTTCAGAGCTGCCTCCAGGTTCTGGTTCATCAGGCTTGCTTTTCAGAGCCACCTCCAGATCCTGATTCACCAGGTCTTCCCACAAGAGCTCTTTTCAGAGCCGCTTCCAGGTCCTGGTCCATCAGGCCTGCCCCAAGGGCTCTTTTCAGAGCCATCTGCAGGTTCATCTTCCATTAAACCTGTCTCCCTAGGTTACTCTCAGACCCTCTAGTAAGCCTGGCTCTCCCTGGTATGTCTCACCTATTATCTGTCAGGTCCATTAAGTCTCTAGCTTGGGCTTTAGTGTTTTCCAACTGTGGTCCAACAGCTCACCATCCTAGAACCGTGACAGATTGCAAAGGCCATGGGCTCAGGTGAGTCACCAGCCTTGCAGCCTGCCTTGCCTCCTAGCGTCCTTTCTAAAGCCCTTGCTTCAGCATTCCTGTCTGCAGTCCTTGCCTCAGCATTCCTGTCTTCAGAGCCACCTCCAGGCTTTGGCTCACCTGGAAGGGCATAATCGAACGTCGCCGGCCAAATAGATCGCCGGCGATCTATGTTGGCGGCGGCGCTACAGATGGTCGGAACCGTATTATCGAAAAAGATGGCCGGCCATCTCTTTTTTTCGATAATACGGTTTAGCTCGGCCAAATGCCATGGAGTTCACCAGGTTTGAGATGGCCGGGTTTGTTTTTCAGCGATAATGGAAAGTTATGTCGGCCATCTCAAACCCCGGCCAAATTCAAGGCATTTGGCCGTGGGAGGAGCCAGCATTTTTAGTGCACTGGCCCCCCTGACATGCCAGGACACCAACCAGCCACCCTAGGGGTCACTGCGCTGGACTTCAGAAAAGCTCCCACGTGCATAGCTCCCTTACTTTGGGAGCTGAGCCCCCCAACCCCCCCCCCCCCAAACCCACTACCCACAAATGTACTGCACCCACTAAAATTGTTCCAGGGACCTGCATACAGCCTCTAGGACTTATTGCTGCTGTATAACTTTGGCATACCAGTTCACACCTGAACACTAATCTCTCTGAAAAAGTCCTTTCTTGAAATAGGCACGTTTACTCACAGTTTACTGCAGATCAGAGGTTGTGCCCCACTGGCAAAGAGTCCCCTGGTACTAAGATTAGCAGTAGGTCAGAGCTGGCACAATGGTGTACAATGCCCTCTTTCAGCACCATGCAAGGTAAGAACTACGTTCTCTAACGTGGGTAACACAGGAAAGGGAACTAAAATTGGCTTACAAAAATGGCCACTACCGCATGGACTACAACAGGAAACAAAACAGGGCACACTCTGACCCAGTTAGCAGGGGGGGGAAAGCACCAGGGGAGTAGAGCCCAGTACCCTACACCCACCACAATGCATTGCTAATGTGACTCTGCAGGGCACCTAACAGAAAAGGTGTCACACTCACCCAAGAGCCACATCACAACCAGGGAAAGGCTGTCGGAGGATACAACACATTCTGCTGTCATGGAGGTGTGTACGGCATTTGAGGCTGGCATATAGGCTGGCAAAAAAGGTTTTTAGTTTTATTTTTTTAGTTTGGAAGGGGATTGGTGACCACTGGGGGAGTATGGGGAGGTCATCCCCCATTCCCTCCAGTGGTCATCTGGTCAGTTGGGGCACCTTTTTGAGGCTTGGTCGTGAAAATAAAAGGACCAAGTAAAGCCAGCGAAATACTGCTTAACGCCGCTTTTGTTTCCCATTATCGGCGAAAGCCGGCCATCTGGTAGTCACGCCCATGCCCGCCCATGTCCCGCCTTCGCTTATCTACCGATACGCCCCCTTGAACTTTCGTCAGCGAAGCGACGGGAAAGCGGCGATGTAGTCAAAAATGCCGCTTTCGATTATACCGATTTCGCCGCTTTTAAAAAATCACCGGCCATCTCCCGATTTGTGTCAGAAGATGGCCGGCGATCACTTTCGATTATAAGCTGACTGGACTACCCTTAAGGGATCTTTTCAGAGTTTTTTGGAGCTCACAGGGAAAGAGGTGTTCCGGAGAACCTGCTTTAATAAGGCCACCATTGCTGACCTTTGTGAGCTGCTGAAATATGATCTTGAGGTTCTGACCCTGAGGAGCCATGACTTGCCCGTGCTTGTTAAGATCACCACTGCACTGGCCTTCCTTGCCACAAGCAGTTCTAGTATGTTGTTTGGACAACTACTGGCATACACAATCTGCCAACAGCCATTGTATAGAATCCTTTCTGTGAGCTCTGCTCAGAAGGCTGCTGGATCATATCACCTTTCCACAAATCCGAGAGCAGAGACAGCAAACCATGAGGGATTTCTATGGCATCACTGAGTTTTCCTTAGTGCTGAGACCGATAGACTGCATACACATAATTCAAAGACTACCAGGGCAGAATGAGAGAGCTTATAGGAACAGCAAACACTACCACTCTATGAACATGGAGGTAGTGTGCAATGTGAGACTCTTCATCATTGATGTGTGTGCATGATTTCCTGGTTTCTGTCATGATGTCCACTTGTCCAGCTGGGGTAAATCTTTTTCTTCGTAGGTGGACAGAGATTACGTCCATGCATTGACTATAGGAGCTTGAACACTGCTACCATCAAGAACAGATACCCCCTTCCACTCATTTCAGAACTGTTTGACCGGCTCCAAGGGGCCCATATCTTCACCAAACTGGATCTAAAGAGAGCCTATAACCTAATCAATATCAGGGAGGGTGATGAGTGAAAGACAGCAATCAACACCAGAGACAGGCACTACAAATACTTTGTTATACCATTGGGTTTTCCAATGCCCCTGTGGTTTTCCAGAATTTCCAGAATTTCTAGGATTTCTAGGATTTCTAGAAACCATCAAAGAGAGTCTGAGCAGGCCGTACTCAAGTGGGGACATGACTCCACAATCACCAGGCACCCTGGAGTTCGTGGTACCATTATATCCCAGTTGTATTGGTGGCCGGACATGAGAAAGGATGCAAAAGAATTTGCCATGGCCTCTCCAGTTTATGCATGCCATAAATCATCATGTGCCAACCCATGGGGCCTTCTGCAAATGCTTCCAGCACCCAAGAAACCTTGGACACTTCTCAAAATGGACTTCATCACTGATCTCCCGCTCTCTGATGGTTTCTCCACCATCTGGGTGGTGGTGGACCATTTTTCTAAGATGGTTCACTTTGTGGCTTTATCTGCCGCTATGCTAGCCCAGAATTTCCTGAAAGAGACCATCTTCCTTCACAGGCTACCTGAGTCCAGTTTACCTCCAGATCTTGGCAGATGCTCAATAGCTCACTACAGGCTAAATTGGATTTCTCATCCAGATACCACCCACAGACTAATGGTCAAACAGAGAGAATCAATCAAATTTTGAAGGCATTCCTAAGTACCTATGTTTCCACCTTACATGATGACTGGTCCCAGCTGCTACCCTGGGCAGAATTTTCTCCCTTCTGGATAGTGTTTGGCCAATATCCTCAAGCACCTACGCCAGTACCTCTTACTCCAAAGATTCCTGCATTTGAGGAGACAGTCAAGTCCCTCTCTAAGATTTGGAAGACAACACAGAATCTCTTACTCCAGGCCGCCCAGAGATATAAGTGACAAGCTGATAAAAGTAGATGCCCAGCTCCTCGCTTCCAAACTGGGAACTTAGTCTGGTTTTCTACATGCAATCTATGCCTCAAAACTCTTTTGTCCAGTTTGCTCCCTGGATCATTGGGCCATATCTGGTTATTCATCTACCAACTGAAACTTCCCGCTAACTTACAGGTGCATGACACCTTCCATGTTGAAGCCCCTAGCACTGAGGAAAACCACTAAAGCCCCACCAACGCCCCTACCGGTGGCCGCCAATCTTGACAAAGAATATGAGGTCCAGGACATTCTTGACTTTTGGAGGGTATGGGAGAGATTGCAACAGTTCCTGTTGTTCCAGTTCCCATCAAAAGCCGCCTTGGTTCCAGTCTCAGTTCTTGCTATTCCAGTTCCAGTCAGACCATCTTGGTTCCAGTCCTGCTGTTCCTGTTTCTGCTCCAACCAAGTCCACCTTGTCCTCTATAGAAGTCTCCAATTCCAGCCACTCATTCTGTTTCATTGTGTTTGCCTTCAGTCCAGCCTTCCATCTGCCTCCAGAGTGACTTATCTGCCCATAGGCACCACGTATAAGAGGCTTGGGGAGGCTTAGCCTCCCTAGCAGCAAACATGACCTGAACAAGAGGATCGATTGATCGCTCGCTGGCTCTCTCTCTCTCTCTCTCTCTCTCTCTCTCCACCTGCTCAGACTCTTGGCAGCTTTCTTCTTTCCCTCCCTCCCTATCACCTGCAAGTCATGCATTTCTCTCCTTTTATTATCCCCCCCCCACACACACACGGTTCCAGCGTTTCTCCCCTTTCCTACCCCCCCCCCCCAATGCGGTTCCAGCATCTCTCTCCTTCCTGCTCCCCATGGTCCAATGGTGTTGCTAACCTTCCTCAACAGCTGCAGGCAGGGCAGGAGCATCACAGTGATTGAAAGGAACTGCCGCGATCTTCCCTGTGACGTGTTCTGATGCAATTTCCTGTTCCGCAGGGGCAGGACACGTCACATTGCTAATTTAATCCTCATAATGCTTGAAATACAATTTTGAATTGTGGTGGAAAGATAAAAGTAAAAAGAAAAAACAAGGCCGGAGGGGCGTATCAAGATGGCGGCATGCTGCTGATCGTGGTTAGACTCTTTCGCTGGCTGCTCTGAATTAAAACTTTTCCTTAAACCCAATGCCTCACACTAAACGTAAGGGGACGGTTAAGGCTGGTTCCTTGATGACCAGAACCTCTTCACCTCAACAGCAGTCTATCAAAAGGTTCACCACGAGAGCCCCTAACCAGAATGCCGGGAGGAGCCCTGCTGTTGCTCTGAGTGGAGGAGACCCCGGAGCCTTGGGGCTAGATGTTACTCTCTCTCCCCTGGCTTTCAACCCACCGCCTCTCCCCGAAGGACGTTTGTCTCAATGGAGACCTCCTGAACTTGAAGAAGCTGAGGGAAGACCTCCGGATCAAGGTATTGAGAAAACGGGACAACAGGGAGGTTTGAGGCCTGTTTGTGCTTCGATTGAGCGCGTAGCGCCACTAAAACAACCAGAGTCGGTAACGTTTTTTTTTTTATTTATTCAATTTAAAGAAATATACAAGAAACTTCTTGATTGGAAAAGCATCATAAAAATAAAAATATGTCAACAGAAATTAACAGTCAAAAAGGTAAATATTGATACTCAAGTCCATAAATTGGAAATCCAAAATTTAGGAATTCAAGGGGAGCAAAAAAAAAATAATAGGAAATTAATAAGGATAACACAATCTCTACTAGAAAGAGTTAATCTTTTCCTTAACGCTTATCCTTTTTCACCGAGGCTATAAGAGCTGATGCATGTGTTGGTTCTGTAAATACATATTTCTTCTCTTCAAGTCTGACTATGCACTTGCAGGGGTATCTTAAAAACAACGTACCCCCCCAAGTGCAGTATTTCAGGCTTAAGGAGCAAGAATTGTTTCCTCCGCTTACGAGTCTCCTTAGAGACATCAGGAAATAATAATATTTTATATCCCAAAAAGGGTTTATCTTTATTACGGAAAAATAAGCGGAAGATCCAATCCTTATCGGGCAATAATGCAACTGTCGCAACCAAAGTCGCGGCAGTTGCTAATTCGGAGTCAGAAGTTTCAAGCAAAAGAGAGATATCCAATGGAGTTTCAGGCATTTGATTCAATTCTTTTCCTGGGATATAATATGCCAAGGTAAAAGGTGGCAAATTCTGCTCTGGTATGTTCAAAATGTCCCGCAAATAACGTTTTAGCATATCAAGAGGAGGAACAGTTTTTGTTCTTGGAAAATTAACAAATCTTAAATTATGATTTTTTGTATAATTATCAAACATTTCCATCTTTTTTCTAAGATTTGTCAAGTCATTAGTAATTAAAGGTTGAATCGTTTCCAATTTCATAATACTTTGTTCCATTTTGTCAGTTTTTTCATCTATAACTTTAATCTTCTCCTCTGTTTTTTGTAAATCCATCTCTAATAGTTTTATTTTAGGTGCAGTTTCATTAACTTGTTTCAGGAACGTTTGACCCAGGGTAGAAACTAAGTCCCATAAAGTGTCCAGTGTAACCTCTTTCGGTTTAACTAATAATTCCTTCGGTATTTCAAAACTTTCAGAAGTTTTCACACGCTCACTCTGTCCTTCGGCTCCTCTCCCTTCTATTTGCGGCGGCGTCTCTCCTTTCTCTAATGGAAGCAAGACCTCGTCTCGACGTTCTTCCGGGTCCATAACACCTAAACAGGGAGACCCCATCGAGTCAGCGAGGAAGGAGCTTGAGCCTACCGGCTGGGGAGGTGGAGTTCGCATAGCGGGGCTCAGCGTGGTTTCAAGGCTAGGGGAGACCGATTCTCCCAAAACGCCGGTACTCCCTACTAGCAGCATTCCGCTGTTTGGATTAACTTCCTGCGGTCTGAGAAAACGGTCGATTGGACCAGGTAAAGAGGGGGTTAGCGGCGAGGCCCTGACCGTCAATCTCCCTCGGTGTTTTGGCATCGTAGGATCGAGACTCGCAGCGTCTCAGTAGAGTGCGGCCATCTTGGATTTGAGAGTCGGTAACGTTGAAGAGCATTTGGGAAGCTCTCCAAGAGCTGGATAATATAACAGTGACCAGATCTACAACTGAAGTTTCGACTTTAGTGAGTACTGTTGATATCTTATCTAATTTGTTAGAAGGCATAAAGATGGAATTTAATACTCAAGTGAATAGAATCAAAGATGATGCAAAGAACTTACAAGATTGCTCCGCTATGGTGTTAAAAGATAAAATGATAATGCATTGAAAGATTGAACAGATTGAAAATTACAATCGTAGATTAAATCTAAGTTTCCTGAACTTTCCAAAATCTCCGGGTATTACCCCTTTGGATGTGTTTAAGAAGCATTTGTTTGAAGTTTTGAAATTTACCCGAGAAACTATTCCACCGATAAATCGGATATATTATATACCTAATAAGAGAATCTTGGAGAATTCTTTGGAAATGATTGGTCAAGAAAAGAAAGATTCATTAAATATATCTGAACTTTTAGAAACATCATTATCAGCAGACTCAGAAAGAATGACCTTATTGGTTTCATTTGTCTTCGAGCAAGACTTGGAAGCGGTGAAAAGGTTATCCCTCCGAAATTTGAAAACTTTGTTTTATGGTAAAAAAGTTTGGATATTTCCAGACGTCACAAAGCAAACACAAGATAGGAGGAAAGCATTTCTGGCTTTAAGAATGAATACTTTAGCATTGGGGGCTTCTTTTCATCTTAATTATCCATGCAAATGTGTTGTTAAGTATACTGGGATAAAATATGTCTTTTTTTTCCAGAACAATTACGTGCCTTCATAGATTTAAAAAAGGTCCACACAGTATTACCCACAGTTGAGAATAAATAATAAGGGGAGGGTAATAGCGTGTTATAGCATTTATTTGTGAAATAATATTTTGAAGCTTACCTCCTGAGTTATATGTTACATAGACCCCCTTAATTTGTGGTCTAATAGAAGAGTAACCATTTGCCTTTTTCTTTTTTATTATTTGATGTAATTTTTTCGTCTCTGATTTTCTTGTTCAAGTGTTATGACTTGTAAATAAATTATATACTAATAAACAGAGATTAAAAAGAAAAAGAAAAAATAAAGACATGAAAAAATGAATATTGCACAGTGAAATTGCACATTAATTTAAGAAACAGTGTTGTTAGTAAAATTTCACCACAGGGGATTTTGCACCAAAGACTGAGTAACTGCTAAAGATGTGTTCTGTGGCCTCAAAGTGGACATTAGAACACCTTGTGACATCTGAGGTCCTTTTCCCCCCCTTACAATAAGTGAAAAGTGAATCTGTGTGGTTCTCTATATGTTGTAGTTTCACACTTTTTGGGTTAAGAAGACTTTTGTTTTGCACATTTTTTGTTAATTAAGTGGCCTTACTGAGGTGACACTAAAAACATCAGCAAGGGCTTTAGAGACTAAATTATCATTATCATGCTACCCAAAATCCTTCAGTTATCACTAAATGTATACATTTTCATGTATTTCTGTTACTCATGATGTATTGTAAGCCACATTGAGCCTGCAAAGAGGTGGGAAAACGTGGGATACAAATGCAACAAATAATAATAATTATGAGACACTGCCTCTTGAGGGAAATAATTGAATTATTTCCATAGGTGTGTTGGCTGAGGGCAAGTGGAGAGAAGACTAGCTGCAGGCCTCTATGGAGGCGTAGGCATCATCTATGTACACTTTTTTCAACCTGCTTTAATTCAATTGCCTAAGAGAAATATACTGTATGTCTATTGAAGGTTACACTGTTTAATTTTCTTGTCACTTTACTTTTTAGCATTTGATATATATTTAGAGACACAGGCCCCATGCCCGGCCACATCCACTTTAGCCTCCCCAAACAGCTGAGCCACCGACTGCCTATGTATCTGCCACCAGTCTGGGTTTCCTAGTCTTTGGTTCAGAGACCTGCCGATGATCAAAGGGCTCACTTTCTGATCCCATAACAGAATGCTAGTACATGCATACCCCTTGAATGTCTCAGAGGCCCTGCACTTGCATTTGTTTCTTTACTTCGCAGTTGCTCCTCCAGCGCCACTCTTCAGGCTGGTGCCCTGGAGCCATGGCCCCCTTCCGGAGCCCTCCACTCCCAACCCAGTACACCACTAATATACCCAAGAGAAAAGGAGGGATGGGGAGAGGAAATGAGATGCTTAAATACTTAAAAGGTATTAGTATGCAAACTAATCTTTTTCAGAGATGGAGACACAGTAGAACTAGAGGTCATGAAGTGAGGTTGCAGGGTGGGACACTTACTAGGAATGTCAGGTTATCAATAGAAATCAAACAAAATAAAACATGGAAAAGAAAATAAGATGATACCTTTTTTATTGGACATAACTTAATACATTTCTTGATTAGCTTTCGAAGGTTGCCCTTCTTCGAAAGAAGGGCAACCTTCGAAAGCTAATCAAGAAATGTATTAAGTTATGTCCAATAAAAAAGGTATCATCTTATTTTCTTTTCCATGTTTTATTTTGTTTGATTTCTATTGATAACCTTAAGAGTGGACTAACACGGCTACCACACTTCTCTACTTAGGAATGTCAGGAAATACTTTTTCACAGAAAGAAGGGTGGTGGATGCTTTGAATGCCCTCCTGTGGGAGGTTTAAAGACAAAAACAATGACAGAATTCAAGAATGCGTGGAATAAACACAGAGAAACACTATATAGAAAAAGGATGGCATCCAATTAAAGCACAACTTCAATGATGTCATAACTGGAGTAAGCTTTGATGGCAGCTTCAGAGGTTGGGAAGTAAGAGGCTGGAGTGGGCATCAACAGCAACTCCAATAGTTGGTAAGTAGGATCAGTTCTGGGTAGACTTCTATGGTCTGTGCCCCAAAATTGGCAAGGAGAGACAGTGATTAATGTAGAAGTGGAATTTGTGCAGCATACCAGATTCAACTCTGGCCACCTTGTTGGGTAGACTGGATGGACCATGCAGGTCTTTATCTGCTGATATTTACTATGTTGCTATGAGGGGCATTTTCGATATGATGTCTAAGTTTGATTTGGGACGTTTCGTGAAAAACATCCAAAAATCAAGTGATGAATAGAGCCATTTTCAAACCAGAAAAATATCAATTTTTTTGTTTCAAAAATCACCATTTTCTAGAAGTTTTTGTGCTCAGTGCATTTTTCTTTAGGCACCATTAAAAAAAAAAAAGTCCTTGAGAAAACACACAAAAACAAGCCATTGGGATGTCTGGGGTGGGGGGGGGGGGGGGGGAGAATTTTCAGTAGACTGGCCAAATTGACATCCCAGCAGATCAGTGAGGCAGTGTACTTCACAAAAAAGGTTCCAGATACAACTTTCACCTTAACCCCCTTATATTATATTGTGAACCCTCCAAGAAAAAAAAAAAAAAGTACAACTGCACCTCACTGTGCACCCCTACAATAGCCTTCAAGCCTGCAGGCATCACCTATATGTAGGTACAGCAGATATATAGTGAGTTTTGGAGAGCTAACACTATCCACCACAAGTGTACCAGTCAAAGTGTGAGATGGCCCTGGGTACCCTCCTTTACAGTCCACTAGACTGACCACTAGCCTACTTCTGAGACCAGCTTGCTGCTCTAATAGGAATGGCCATCATATGTGAAGCTGTCATAGAGGCTGGTATGTACTGTCACTGTCATATCTTTAGGGGGTAGGAGGAGGTCAGTGACCACTGAAACATTAAAGGAGGGAGTCATGCCTTAATCTCTCCAGGGGTCATCTGGTCATTTAGGGCTCCTTTTTTGTAACTTAGTTGTGTTTGAAACAGGTCTAGACAAAACCATCTCAATGTTTGCCCCAGATGTTTTGGTTTTGTTCCACTATGGCAGAAAAACGTCTAACTTTTGTGAAAGTCCAAGTCCCACCCAAAACATGCCCCCAACACACCCCCTTGAAATTTGGATGAACTGTGAAAAAAAACATCTCAAATCAAGTTTTGAAAATTGCAACTTAGACATTTTAGCGAGAAAAACGTCTTTTGCCTCTTTATGACGTATTTCTCTTGAAAAAGAGCACTATACCATGTTCACCTTATCCTGTTTCCTTAATCCAATGCATTGCAATGTGAGATTAAGACATTTCTCTTTTTTTTTCCTTAAGAGCTTGTCAATGTTACACACACACACACACATAGCAATCACTTGCAAAGAACAGAAACTATACCTTGCTTAGAAGTTCACATATTCCAAAACAAGTCTATCAAACAGAAATTTGGACAACCTGCATTCAAATCCTTACACTATGTTTATCTTTCTGTGCCCTCTAAGAGATTCTTTTTCAGACTTACCAGTCATGCTGCTTGTCTTTAAATCCAAGTCCTAGTCATTCTGCATTTTAGGGCAAAAATGGAATTGTAACGAGCATGAGACCTAGCACTGTAGCTGACACCTGTCAAGCCTGTCTCTAAGTTACATCGGAATTGCCACGTTGAGACCCATACTCCTGTCTACTTGAAAAGATTTTGTGCTTGATGAGCCTTGCTGTAAGCACAGCACAGGAGAATGTCAATGGATATCTTCCAGATGAACAAATAACTGATTACACCCTGCAGTCCTTGCACAAAAACAGAGCAAGCTTCAATAATTTACTGAACAAAACTCTCTCCATCCTCTCGTTGATCAGGTTCAAGCACTTCACATTTATAGTTTAAAAACACACATGGATTACTTCATCAGAGCATTACGACACTGCTGCATGGGTTCCTACCTACAGAGAAGGCTTCAGCTCTGTAAGAGTAGCTGGCTTTTATTTTTTAAATTTCTGCCTACTCACTGCCATACATCAAACAATCACTTTTAATATCTTAGGGTTAAGTGCACTCTCTTATAATTTAGCATTAAATGATTTTTATTAAGCACTTTAACAGAATATCTACCTTCTCTACAGCTCCACTCCATTCCACTCAATCATTGTGACTAGCAAAACAGCAACCAGTAGGAATTAAGGAAGTGCTAGTAAGGTCATATTTTTATTATGCTACCAGTAATTCTACTGTGCCTTCATTCAACCCCATCTCCTTCTATAACTTTGTTTGTAGCTTCATTGGCTTATGCCTCTACCAATCAGAAATTGGGCACAAGCATAACTTTTATCTTTAAGGTGTAGAATAGGGAAGAAGAAGCTGTGGCACGTATCAGGACTCCTGCAGTCAGCACAGAAATGTATCCATTATTGCAATGGTTTACTCCTGATTTTCTTGTATTAATCATACTCGACAGTAGGAAGGATGGCTTAAAGATGCAGTACAGGAGCAAAAGGGTGATTTGAGGTGAAGTGTAGCACTTCAACTCAAATGATTCAAGATCCCTTGTGGGCAAAGTGAGCAATTGTTTAGCACCATATAGGTTTCAGAGGTCACAGTGCATGGTTGCACAGATTCAGTCTTTCAGGGCCACAAACAGGTCAGGTTTTCAGGATATCACTAATGAATATGCATAAATACTAATCCCTTAAGTGAGATCCCTCTCTTTTTTCTAGTTACACAACTTGAATAATGGTGACTATTAAGTAACTACTTGTTTATATTTTCAATATCTTTATTTATGTCATATTACATAAGAAAATCCACTTTTACCTCAATTCTTTATGGTTCTCAAGCACTCCATTCACTCATTACTCTCACACCTGATCCTCACTCTAATTACATTCAACCTCTCTTATTTTCTTTTTTTTCTATGACATCCACTTTACCCTAGGGAATAGTCCGATACCACACTTCAAATTTTCTTACCTATTGCACAGAGTTTCTTGTACTGTCCTTCAAAATCAATGTTTTGTAACAGAACTCTCCAGATTGAGGTGCTACAATACCCTAAAACGCCATGTACTTCCTTCAGACTAGTTGCACAAATTCTCTGAGCATAATATTCCTGCAGATCATGCACATTGCCGGATAAATTTCTCCAGTCACTGTATCATAGTATATATGTATGTATGAAGAGACAGAAATGGCTGCAGCAGGGTGGACCTCCAAAACAGGAATGTCTGGAGAACAGATTAGCCACCTTTTAGGTGGCAATAGGTTATTTGATGGGAACATAGAAGGCCCCTACACAGATTGGGCAGATATACAAAAACTTAACAAATATTTGATAAGAACAGATTACCATTCTAGAACGTTGGTAGAATACCGCCACGTGAAACACATACCCAGGGGGTTGCGGTTAGTTAAGGAACCACGGTTCCTGGATGATGGTGAATATGTAGCGCAGTGGAATGAACTCATATCCCAGTGCTCCTTAGATCTAATGCTGATCACTATTCAGAAATTAAATAGCACAGTGCAAGCAACACAGGAGGAATTAGATCGCAAATTACAGGAAGTTAAAAACAGAAGCTGTGAAGCAGAGTTTGGAAAAAAGTGGGAGGAACATAAACAGTTAATGGAGAAATATATTTTATTTTTGTTACATTTGTACCCCGTGCTTTCCCACTCATGGCAGGCTCAATGCGGCTTACATGGGGCAATGGAGGGTTAAGTGACTTGCCCAGAGTCACAAGGAGCTGCCTGTGCCTGAAGTGGGAATTGAACTCAGTTCTTCAGGACCAAAGTCCACCACCCTAACCACTAGGCCACTCCTACAATAGAAATAAGGAAACAAAAAATCTCAAAATTTAAACGCAACGAACAGTAACTTTAGACTTTTTTACTAAATACTCCTCAAATCTGTAAGACAAACTCTACTATGCTGTATAATTAGCTTGTTCTAAATTTTGCCAAGATGCCAATACAATTTTGATGGCTAAAGACAACAAAGTATCTAACAATAGGCAATTTGAATTTCCAAGTGAGGACTAGAAATAAAACAATTTCAAAACAGGTACTAATAACACAAACATTCCTTAATACAGTATTACAAATAGCACAGACAGTATGCCATATTGAGGTCCAGTAGTTATGAATAAAGTAAATGTTTACATGTACCTGATTGAATTTTACATGCCCAGCAGTTTTTTGATAAAGATGGATTGATATAATGAGACTTGAGAGAAGTCCAAAAAGATCTTGGTACTAAGAAAAACATTGATTGAATTACAGAGGATGACTGAGATGGTCTAAAAAACAATTTCCAGTGTCTCCTATTAACATCTATAAGAGTGTGTTCCACATCTTCATCCCAACTTTTATGCAATCCATTACATTAGATGAGTTTATATTTATAAGGAGTCTATAGAACTGTGATGCACAATTACCTAGACTATGAAATTATGTGCAGTTAAGTGATTAGATCTGGAGTTTTCTTCAGGTCAGCCTGTCTAGGCTTCTTCCATGAGAGGTATCCTGCTTCAGTTAGTCCATTCCCTCAAATACCTTGGGGTCACTCTTGACTCGCCCCTGACTTTCAGCCCCCACATTTCCATTACAGTTAGAAGTTGGTTTTTATTCTCTGCTATATTCGATCTCTTTGCTCTTATGCTTTGCAACTCTACTTTGCTCCCTAGTCTCTACCCACTTAGATTATTGTAACGTCATCTATTCTGGTCTCCCGAGAGTGTCTCTTAAACCTCTTCAGACAGTGCAAAACACTGCTATCTGCCTCCTTTCCTGTGCTCATAGATCAGGCCATGTCACCCCCTTGCTGGCCTTCCACCACTGGCTCCTTCTTTCCTACTGAATTCAATTCAAGATTCTTACTCTTGTGCATAAGGCACTGAACCTGGGTTCTCCCTCTTACCTCTCAGCCCTCATTTCTCCCTATACCCTGGCTAGAGCTCTCCCCTCAAACCTTTCTTTCTGCCTGGCAATGCCTCCTGTGCATTGCTCTTGTCTTGAGCTGACCCACATTCTGCTTTTTTTGTGTGTAGCCACCACTCTATGGAATGCCCTCCCTTTAGATCTTTGTTCAGAACAATCCTACCCCATTTCAGGTCCCTTTTGAAAACCTACTTGTTTGTTCAGGCCTTCCCATCCTATCCCAACCCCTAAGGAGAGTCTGCGCTTGATGTCTGCCCTGGAAGATACTGTCCCATTCTGGGTGCTCTCCGCTTCCTCTTTTCTTTAACGAGTTTATCGAGTTCTTTCTGTCTTATTATTTGTATGACTGTACACTGCTTTGATTGTGCTGAAGGGTGGTATATCAAATGAAAATAAACTAAAATAAACTACCCCACCACCTTAAGTGTAGTGGTGACCACGATGTTAAGATTTCTTTTACTTTATGGATGATCTTATCCATATTAATCTTAGATGAGGGTGTTAAATATCTGTCAAAATAGACTCCCAAATATTTAAATGGAGATGAAGCTCATTTTAGTGGGTAGTCAGCAAAGTTTTGAACCAATTGAGGATTTCTATTTGGTTTAGGCAATACAATTATATTCGCTTATAAATTGTAAATTAACCCATATGATCTTGATAATACAATTGTAAATGAGAAAAGAGGAAGGTGGAGAAAGGTTTATAAAATTCTGATGGGATATCATCTGGGTTTGGCACTTTGGATGAGGCTAGATCTTTAATAGGTTGTAATATTTCTTCCTCGGTAAAAGGGCGTTCAAGTAAGGTGACATGCTGTGTAGATAAATGTGATAAGTCAATGCTGGACAAACAAAAGTAGATATTTCTTCTTCAGCAGCTGAAAATTCTGAGATATACAGTTTAGTATAGAAGTTTTTAAAAGCTTTAAGGATGTGAGGAGTGGTAGTAAGGATGTCTCAGTATTCAGACTTTATGCTAGCAATACGTTGTTTAATACATCACCCCTTGCGGTAGGAAGCTAAAAGTTTTCCAGCTTTATTAGCCTCAAAGTAGTAGATAGAACTTTGGTGACAGTAGATTATATTTGTCATATTGGACAATAAAGTATTATTTTCAAATTTAAGAGACTACAGCTTCCAATAAACTACAAGATCATCTTGTGAGTATAGTTTAGATTCCAAATCATGGATTATCTTTTCCTTAACATGAAGAGCGGAGTTAAGCTATGAATGGCATGTAACTAATGATCTTGCCTCTCAGCTATGCTTTATAAGATTCCCATATTGTAACAAATGAGAGGTTATGGTCACAATTGCGGTTAAAAAAAATCAAAATATAAATCTCTACTATGATTGAGGAAGGAATAATCTTTAAAAAGAGTTGAGTTTAGTCTCCAAGTCAGGATGTTGTTCTGACCAATTTAGAACACGGGAAATGGCTGCATGATCAGACATAGAGATTTCATGAATCTTGGCCATTTGAAGCATGGGTACCAAATCTTTTGATTCAATAAAGTAGTCAGATCTAGAGTAAGTATGATGTACATTAATCCCTTGCCAATGGATGAAAGATATGCCAGAAGTCAGTCTAGCCATTTAGATGCATTAAAGAAGTAAGTGAAACTCTAACACAAAGTTTGACTGGGTGACATTGAGATGACCTGTCCAGAATTGGATCAATAGAAAAGTTAAAATCCCCTCGATCAAGGTATGGGTTGCTAGTGATATAGTGCTAGAGTCATTAGTCTGTTGAAAAAAATGAGGATCATCAGTAATGGGGGCATAAACATTGATAAGAGTTATGGGAGTCCCATCTATAGTACCTACTAAATGGGACCAATGACCTTCTAAGTAAAAGGAATGGGATAGAAGTTGAAAAGGGAAGGATTTTCAAATAAGGGTTATGACACCATTCCTTTTTCCTTTTGTAGGAGCAGCATAACATCGATCAAATCAACCTCCGGTAAATTTAGCAGCTTCTGTAAGATCCAAGTGTGATTCTTGTAGGAAACAGATACCAGGTTTAAGCCTTATTAAATATATAAGGATCTTCTTCCTTTTGATAAGATAGGATTCACCCTTAACATTTAAAGAAGTAAAGTGAATTTTCACCATGTGTAGCAATTGGATGATGGATAGCTCTGGTCTGGCTGTAAAGCATTGTTAAATTCATATTTGCATTCAGGACAGTGTTGATGGCCCATGAATCGTAATAACAATAACCAAATGGAGATTCGGGGCCTCATGCATTCAGGAGGAGCAAGCAAAGTCTCTGTAATTGGCATTAATTAATTTATTTATTAGGATTTATTTGCCGCCTTTTTGAAGGAAATCACTCAAGGCAGTGTACAGAAAGAATAGATCAAACATGAGCAACAGGCAATTACAGCAGTAAAAATATTCAAATAACAATACAAAGTATGGCATAGTATACTACTTACAATGTCAACACAATATGTAATAGAACATTTTAATTGATAGTGGTAAACAGTTAATCATCTAGGCGACCACCATTGTGATGAATTAGTAATTATAACAAATCAGCCCATGTAGCCAGAGTGATCATCTAAAAATTTCTGAAGCTCAACAGGATCATCATAATTTTCTTGTGGTGTTACAGTAGGTGACATGCATTCTGGAGGGATTAAACCATCCATATTGTGCACTAATAGCTTTTAGTTGGATGAAGATCCAGGAAAAGCTTGCACTTTTTTGTCATAGCCTTAGAAAGATCCAGAGTAAAATCAATTTGCTGCTATTGTGTTGCAAAGATTTCTTAGATTATGCTGTTTGCAAAATTTGGAGAGATTGAGTGTATCTCAATAGTTTCATAACTACAGGTCTAGAGTATCCTTTCCCAAATACAGACCCAGAGGGGACTCTGTGGGAACACTCTATTTCCAGCGGAGAATCGAACTTAATACCCAGGAGTTGAAATATGAAAGATTATAAAAAGTCAATCATGCACGTACCTTCAGATAGTTCTGGAAGTCCCAATAGCCTTATGCCATTTCCTTTCATTAGGTTTACAAGATATTTAATATCAGCTTGTAAAAGATCTATTTTGTGCAAGTGGCCTGTGTTTCATGTGCTGATAACGCTCTTCTAGTAATTCTATTCTTGTGTTAAGTTATGTAAGTTGAGTTGCCATGGTGAATATTTCAGATTTTTATATCAGAGGTAGTCTTTAAATTTTATTGCATAAGATCTTCACGTAGATTCAAATCCGCTGCTATAGAATCATGCTTCTCAGAAGGGAGCAGAACAAACAAGGCCTTCTCAGGCATGAATGGATCAGGTTTCAGCCATTTAGATGTTGAGCACACCAAGAAGAAAGTATCATTTTTGCATTTTTTAGATACCATAGCCATCAGAATAAGTCAAAGGGCTAGCTTAGCAAGAAAATATAAAATTTAGCGGCCACTGGAGAGAAAAGCAATGGAATGCTGGCAGGAAAGATTATCTTAAACGGCCATACTGGAAATGATCATATGACTCCTGTTTTGTTAATTATATAAGGCATTGTGAGCCAGATTCAGTAAATGGTGCTGAAAAATAGGTGGTGGGGGAAAAATCAGTGCTCAGCATTATTCTATAAAGCACGCTCTGGAATGAGCACCCATTAAAGAATAGCACCTAGTGGGGATTCCTGTGCTCAACTTTGAAAGTGAGGACTTACGCCAACTGGAACTTGGTGTTAATCCTGGTGTACAAGTTGGGCGCAGATCTCTGAAATTCTATAATGCTGTGTGCATCTTTTGAGAAATGCCCCTGACCCATCCTGGCCCCTCCTATGACCACACCAACTTTTGGGTTGCACGCTATAGAATTTGGGCACATGTTATATTAACATAGTAACATAGTAAGTGACGGCAGAGATGCAGACTGAATGGTCCATCCAGTCTGCCCAACAGTCACATTCATTATAAATTCAAGATTGTATCAACAATGAATGTGATATTATATAATTGATCCATCCAGCTCTGTCATTTCTTGTTGTTGTTACATTTGTATCCTGCGCTTTTCCACTCAGGGCAGGCTCAATGCGGCTTACATGGGGCAATGGAGGGTTAAGTGACTTGCCCAGAGTCACAAGGAGCTGCCTGTGCCTGAAGTGGGAATCGAACCCAGTTCCTCAGTTCTCCAGGACCAAAGTCCACCACCCTAACCACTAGGCCACTCCTCCACTCATTGTGTTCCAAGTACTGGAGTTGCTGTCAAAGCCCACTCCAGCCTATCTGAATCCGTCTTGTCATTTGTGGGATGCAGAATGTAAAAGTCTGCCTGGCACTGTCCTCATGTTACAAATTACTGGAGTTTCTGTCGAAGCTCTCTACAGCCCATCCTAAATTGGATTGCTATATGCGGGACTCAGACCATACATTATCGCTGAAAACCAGGGACGACCATCTCTAAGGACGACCATCTCTAAGGTCTACCTAAATTTGAGATTTGGGCATCTCCGACCGTATTATCAAAACGAAACATGACCACCCATCTTGTTTCAATAATACGGGTTTCCCTGCCCCTTCACAGGGACGTTCTGCGAGGACGTCCTCAGGAAAACTTGGGCGCCCCGTTCAATTATGCCCCTCCACATAGACTGATGGTGCTGGACCTCAAGTAATGTGCCAGCAGGGCCGCCAAGAGACTGAACCGGGCCTGGGGCAGGGTTGTCTCCCTCCCCACAATTGTCTCCGCCGCCGCCCCCTCCCCCACAATTGTTGTCTGCTGCCGTCCCCCACCACAATCGTCACCGTTGCTGCCGCCCCCCCCCCCCCCCCCCGGATTGCTGCCGCAATTCAAATACTTTGGCTGGCAGGGATCCCGGGGCCCTGCCAGCAGAAGACATCTTCCTCCAGCGCTGACTCTTCACTCTGCCGATAGCCTACCCCTGCGGTTGATTTTGCTCTCAGGGCATGATCGGTTTCAAAACCGAGCATGCGTGCCTGAGAGGAAAAGCAGCTGCTCAGCAAGCAATGGGCAGAAGAGCAGCGCTGGATGAAGACCTTGCTCCTCCTGGTCCTCCCCAGCCTCCAAGGGGGGCCTGGCACTGGAGTTTTCTCTCTCCTACTCCTGTCGGAATGCCATCACTCGGGTCCCATCAGGAGCAGGAGAGAGAGAGAGAGAGACCCTGGCGCTGGGCCCCCCTTGGAGACCTGGGCCTGGGGAATTCTGCCCCCCAGCCCCCCTCAGCGGCCCTTTGTGCCAGTAAGCCCACGGGGCTCAGAGGGCCTTTGGAGGTTGGGCTATAATGCAGCTTGTGGTGTGCAACCAGTGTTTACTACAGTCACTTTGCAGAATTTAAATAGCATTGAGCTGCTTTACATGCATTTGCACTTTTCAGTCTTATTATTAT